>NC_092518.1:51174179-51339398 GCF_047511675.1 Marmota flaviventris
AACCTAACATTAATGCTATTGCAAAGTTTAACAATAACAATAACCCTAACCCAAAATTTAATCTTAACTTTTACCCTAGCCCTAACCCTACCCCAAACCATAACCCTACCTTAATTCTAAGCATAACCCTAACACGAATCCTAACTCTAATCTATACCCTAACACTAAAGCTAACTCTAACCTAACCATAACACAAAATGTAACACTAACCCTAACCCTAACACTAACACTAAAACTAACCATAATCCTAACCCTATTGCTAACCCTAACTCTAACCCTAAACCTAACACAAACCCTAAGTCTTACCCTAACATTAACCCTAACACAAACAGTAATCCTAAGCCTAACACTAAACCTAAATCTTACCCTAACCCTAACTCTAAGACTAAACCTAAACCTATCCCTTATTCTAATACTAACCCTAACATTAAACCTAACCCTCACCATAACCCTAACTGTAACACTAACACTAATCCTAACCCTTGCACTAACCATAAACCTATACCTAACCCTAATGCTAACCCTAACACTAACACTAAACTTAATCCTAATGCTAACCCTAACACTAAACTAACCCTAACACAACCCTAACACTAATCCTAACCTTAACACAAACCCTAACCCTAGCCATAATCATAAACTTTATTCTAACAATAACCCTAACCATAACCCTAACGGGAATCCTAACCATAATTCCAACCCTAACTCAAACACAAACACTAACACAAAACCTAACACAAACCCTAACCCTAACCATAACACTAAACTTAACCCTAACCCTAACCCTAACTTTTACATTAACACTAACTCAAACCCTAACACAAACACTAACCCTCAAACTCACCCTCACCCTAACCCTTACCTTAACACTAATTCTAACACTAACCATAATCCTATCCGTAACAATAACTTTAACCATAAACCTAACCCTAACATAACCCTAACCCTAACCCTAAAACTAACCCTAACACTAAACCTAACCCTAACCCTAACCCTAACACTAACTCTATTGCTATTATTAACACTAACCCTACCCATAACCCTAACTCTAACACTAACCCTAAAGCTAACACTTACCCTAACAATAACCCTAACCTTAAAACCAAACCTAAACCTCACCCTAACACCAATCCTAACCCTAAACCTAACATGAATTCTAACCCTAACCCTAAGCCTAACCCTAACACTAACCCTCACCCTAACCCTCACCCTAAACCTAACTCTAACAGTAACCCTAACACTAATCCACACCCTAAACCTAACACTAAATCTAAATCCAGCCCTAATCCTATCACTAATTCTAACCATAACCATAACCCAAACGAACCCTAACCCTAACCCTAACACTAGCACTAACTCTAACCGTAACCCTAACCCTTCTTCTTAATCTAACCCTTAAAAAACCCTAACCCTCACCCTAACCATAACCCTAACCTAACCCTAACACTAACCCTAACCCTAACCTTAATCGTAACGCTAACCCTATCCAAATCCCTAACTTAAAACCCTATCCTTAATGTACCCTTAATCCTAACACTAATTCTAACCATAATATAAACCCTAACACTAAACCTAACACTAACTCTAACCCTAAACATAAACCAAACCCTAAACATAAACCAAACCCTAAACCTAACCCTAACAATAACAATAAACATAATGCTAACACTAACAATAAACCTAACCCTAACCCTTACCAAAACCATAAATCTTACGCTAATGAGAACACTTATTCTAACACTAAACTGAAACATAACACTAATTTGAACACTAAATTTAACCATAACCCTAAGCCTAACACAATCACTACCTCTAACCATAACCCTAACACTAACCCTAACTCTAACCCTAAACCTAACCCTAATTGTAAAACTAACCCTAACCCTAACCCAAACCCTAACACTAAACCTAAACCTATCACTAACCCTAAACCTAATCCTAAAAATAACACTAACCCTAACCCGATCCCTCACCCTAAACCTAACTCTAAATTGAACACAAACCCTAACCCTAACAATCACACTAACCCTAAACCTAACTATAAACTGAACCCCAAAACAAACCCTAACAATAACCCTAACCCTAACCCTCACACTAACACTCAGCTGAACACTAATCGAAAACGTAACACTGACCCTAACCGTAAACCTAACACTAAAACAAACCCTAACACTAACACTAACTCTAATCCTAATACTAAACATAAACTTAAACCTAAACTGAACCCTAACGATAACACAAACTCTAATCCTAACTTTAACTCTAACCCTAACACTAACCCTAAACCTAAACCTAACCATAACACTAACCCTAATCCTAACACTAACCCTAAACCTAAAACAAACCCTAACCCTAACCATAACCCTAACCCTAACTTACCCATAACCCTAATTCTAATTTAAGATTAACAGTTAACCTAACCCTAATTCTAACCCTAACTCTAAAACTTACTTTAACCCTAAACCTAAACTTAACCCTAACACTAACCATAAACCTAACCCTAAATCTAACTCTAACACAAACCCGTACCCTAACCCTACCCTAACCTAACCCTAACCCTAAGCCTAACCTTAACCCTAAGCCTAACCCTAACCCTAACCCTAACAATAACCCTAACAATAACCCTAACTGTAACTCAAATTCTAATCTTAAATTTAACACTAACTCTAACCATTACGGTAAACCTAACCCTAAACCTAAGTGTAACACTAGCCGTTACCTTAACCCTAACACTAACGCTAAACCTTACACTAAACCTATCACAAATCCTAACCCTATCTCTAACCCAAACACTAAACCTAACACTAACCCTAATCCTATAGCTAACCTTAATCATAACCCTAACCCTAAGACTAAAACAAATCCTAACCCAAACCATAACCCTAAACATAACCTAAACCTAACCCTAAATCTTACCTAACCCTAAACTTAACCTAACCCTATCACTTACACTGACACTAACCCTAACACAAATCTTATCAAAAACACTAACCCCAACCTTAAAACTATCAATAACCCTGAACCTAAACCTAACACTAACCCTAACCGTAAATCTAAACTTAATCCTGTTCATAAACGTAACCCAAAACCTAAACCTAATCCTAACACAACCCTGAAACCTAACCCTAAATCTAATACAAACACTAACACTAACCCTAAACCTAACCCTAACACAATCCCTTATCTAACCCTAAACCTAAAACAAGCTCTAACCCTAACCCTCACACTATCCTTAACAATAACCCTAATCCTAAACTTAATCCTAAATCTTGAACTAACCCTAATCTTAACCCTAACATTTACCCTTACACTAAACATAATGCTAAAGCTAACCCTAAGATTAACCTAACCCTAACCTAAACCCCTAGACCTAAACCTTAACTTAACCCTAACCCTAACCTGAAAACGAAGCCTAACCCTAACCCTAAACGTAAATCTAACCCTAGCACTAACCCTAAACCTAACTCTATACCTAAACCTAACACTAACACTTACACTAATTATAATACTAACACTAACCCAAACCAAAACTGTAATAGTAACACTAAATCTAACTCTACTCTAATTGTAAATCCAACCCTTTTCCTATCTGTAACCCTAACCCTAACCATACCCATAACCCTAACACAAACCCTACCCATAACACTAACTCTAATCCTAACACAAAACCTAAACCTAATCCTTACCATAACTCTAACCTGAAACCTAACCCTAACCTGAACCCCAACCCTAACACTAACCCTCACCCTAACACAAACCCTAAACTTAACCATAATCCTAACCCTAACCTAACCCTAGTCATAATTTTAACCTATCCCTAACATTAATCCTAACCCAAAACTAATCTTAAAATTAAAATTAAACTTAACTCTAACCCTAAATCTAACACTAACAGTAATCCTTACCCTACCCCTTAATATAACCATAACACTAACCCTAAACATAACAAAAACCCTAACCATAACCATAACCCTAACTTAACCCTTACCCTAACCCTAAACTAACCCTAACCCTAAAAATAACACTAAACCTAAAGCTAACACAAACCATAGCCATAACCATAACTATAAACATAACAATAACACTAACCCTAAACTAACAAAAACCCTAACCCTAACCATAACACTAATCCTAAACTAACCCCATCTCTAACCCTAAACAAACCCTAACCCTAACCATAACCATAACACTAACCCTAAACCTAACACAAACCCTAACCCTAACCATAACACTAACCCTAAACTAACCCCAAGTATAACCCTAAACTAACCCTAATCATAACCATAACACTAACCCTAAACCTAACACAAACCCTAACCATAACCATAACCCTAACTTTAACCTAACCCTAACACTAACCCTAATTTAACCCTAATGGTAACCCTACCCTAATTCTAATACTAACTCTAAACCTAACCCAAACCCTAACAATAACCCTAAACCTAACCCTAATCTAACCCTAGCACAAACCCTTACCTTTACCGTAACCCTAAACTAACCCTAACCCTAAGCCTAACCCTAAACCTAACACTATTCCTAACCCTACCTCAAATTATAACCTTAACGCTAACGCTAACTCTAACCTTTGCTGTAACCCTAACCCTAACACTAACCCTAAACCTTACCCTAAAACTATTACAAATCCTAAACATATCCCTAAACCTAACACTAACCCTAACACTAAACCTAACACTAACCCTAACACTAACCCTAACCATAATCATAATGCTAACCCTAAGACTAAAACAAAACCTATCCCAAACCATATCTCTAAACATAACCTAACTCTAACCCTAACTCTTGCCTAACCTTAAACCTAAACTTAACCCTATCACTAACACTAACACTAACCCGAATCCTATCACAAACCTAATCCCAAACCTAACCCTATCACTAACCCTAAGCCTAAACCTAACACTACCCCTAACACTAATTCTAAACATAATCCTATTCATAACCCTAACACTAACCCTATACTTAATCCTAACACAACCCTGAAACCTAACCCAAAACCTAAAGCAAACCCTAACCCTAACCCTAACCCTAACAGTAACCTTTACACTAACCCTAAACCTAACCGTAACCATAAATCTAAACCTAATCCTGTACATATCCCTAACACTAACCCTAAACCTAACTCTAACACAACCCCTTAACCTAATACTAAACCTAACAAAAGCCCTAACCCTAACCCTAACACTAACCTTAACACTAACCCTAAACTTAAAACTAACTTTAACTCTTGAACTATCCCTAAACTTAACCCTAATTTTAGCCTTACACTAAACCTAACGCTAAACCTAAACTTAATCCTAACCCTAATCCTAACCGTAACCATAACCATAACAATAACCCTAACCCTAACCCTAACACTTACCCTAAACCTAATGCTAACCCTAACCCTACAATTAACATTAACATTAATCCTAACCCTAACCCTAATCCTAACAGTAACCCTAACACTAAACCTAACACTATCCCTAACCCTAACCCTAACAGTAACCGTAAGGCAATCCGAAGCACTAACACTAACACTAACCCTAATACTAACACTATCCCTAACCCTAACCCTAACAGTAACCGTAATGCAATCCGAAGCACTAACACTAACACTAACCCTAATACTAACCCTAAACCTAACCGTAACTGTATCCCTAACATTAATTCTAACCCTAACCAAAACACAAACTTTAATGCTAACCCTAACACTAACCCTAACACTAACCCTAGTTCTAAATCTAACCCTAAACCTAATCCTAACTGTAACCCTAACACTAACCCTAATGCTAACACAAACCCTAACACTTACCTAAACCGAACCCTAACCCTAAGACTAAACCTAACCCTAACCTAAACCCTAAACATAAAACTTATCCTAACCCTAACTGTAACCTGAAAACGAAGCCTAACCCTAACCCTAAATGTAAATCTAACCCTAGTACTAACTCTAAACCTAACTCTATCCCTAAACCAACACTAACACTTACACTAATTCTAATCCTAACACTAACCCTAACCCTAACTGTAACCGTAACTGTAACATTAAAACTAATTCTACCCTAATTGTAAATCCAACTCTTTTCATATCTGTAACCCTAAACCTAAATCTACCCATAACCCTAACAAAAACCCTAACCCTAACCCTAACCCTAACTTTAATCCTAACACAAATTCTAAACCTAATCCTAACCATAACTCTAACCTGAACCCTAACTCTAACCTGAACCCAAACCCTAATACTAACCCTCACACTAACACAAACCCTAATCCTAACCATGATCCTAACCCTAACCTAACCCTAATTCTAATCCTAACCTATCCCTAACACTAAACCTAACACAAAACTAACCCTAAAATTAAACTTATCCTTAACTCTAACCCTAAACCTAACCCTAAATCTAACCCTAACAGAAATCCTTACACTAACCTAACCCTAACCATAATCCTAACCCTAAAACTATCCTTAACACAAACCCTAACCCTATTTTAAATCTAATCCTAACACAAATCCTAAACCTAACACTAAACCTAACCTTACCCTAATCCTAAACATAACCCTTATTCTAGCCCAAATCCTAATTGTAACCCTAAAACTAACCCTAACCCTAAAACTAAACCTAACACAAACCCTTATCCTAACCCTAACACTCACCCTAATCCTAACACTATCCCTAACTAACCCTAACACAAAACCTAACCTGACCCTAAATATAACACTCACCCTAACCCTAACCCTATATCAACCCTAACACTAATCCTAACCCTAACCATAATACTCACCCTAAAGTTAACCCTATCACTATAACTAACCAGAACAACAACCCTAAGCCTAAGCTAATCCTAACACTAAATCAAACACTAACTCTAAACCAAACCCTAACACTAACCCTACCCTAACCCTAAAAATAACCATAACCCTAATTCTAACAGTAAAACTCACCCTGACTCTAACCCAAAACGCAAACCTAACCCTAACCCCAATCCTAAACCTAACACAAACCCTAACCCTAATCATAAACCTAAACCTAACACTCACAGTAACACTAATTGTAACCCTAACACTTACCCTAACCCTAACCCTAACCCTAACTTTAACACTAATCCTAACACTAAACCTAAAAGTAACCCTAATGCTAATCCTAACACTAACACTAACCCTAAATCTAACCCTAACCCTAATCCAAACTGTAGGCCTAAACTTAATACTAACTGCAACCCTAACACTAAGACTGAAACTAACCCTAACCCTAACCCTAATACTAAACCTAAAACTAACTGTAACCCAAACCCTAATAGTAAGCCTAACCCTAACCCTAACTGTAATATTAAACATTACCCTAACCCTAACTTAAACCAAAAACAAACCCTAAACCTATCACTAATACTAACACTAACCCTAACACCAGGATTAAAACTAACACTAACCCTAAAACTTACCCTAACCCGAAAACTAATTCTAACACTAATACTAATGCTAAACCTAACACTAAATCTAAGCCTAACCATAATGCTCACACTAACCATAGCCCTAACTCTACACATGACCGCAAGCCTAACCCTAAACCTAACACAAACCCTAACCCAAACCATAACCCTAAACCTAACCCAACCCTAACCCTAACATTTACCTAACCTTAACCTTAACCCTAACACTAACCCTAAAAAAAACCCTAAACCCAATCCTTACCCTATCACTAACCCTAACCCTAACCCTAAACCTAACACTAACTCTAACCCTAATCCTAAACTTAACACTAACCATAATCCTAACCCAAACCCTAACCATAACACTAAATCTCAACCTATACCTAATTAAACTATTGCTAAACCTAACCCTCACCCTAACACTCACACTAACCCTAAACCTAACCCTAACACTAATCTTAAGCCTAACCATAACCATAATCCTAACCATAACCATAACCCTAACACTAACCCTAACCCTAATGCTAAAACAAAACCCAACTGTAACCCTAAACCTAACCCTAACACTAACCGTAACCCTAACCCTAAAATTAACCCTAATGATAACCCTAACACTAACACTAACTCTAACCCTTAACCCAACACTAAACCTAATTCTAACTCTATTCCTAACACTAACCCTAATCCTAAATTTAACCTTAAACTAACACAAACCCTAAGTCTAACCCTAACCCAAAAACTAACTCTAATTACAACCCTAACACTAACACTAACCATAACACTAATGCTAACCCTAAAACTAACCCTAAGAATAACACTAACCCTAACACTAACCCCAACCCTAACCCTAACCCTAACCCTAACACTAAAAATAACTCTAACTCTAAACCTAACGTTATCTTAACACTAAAACTAACCCTAATTCTGACCCTAAATATAACTTTAATCCTATTAGTAACCCGAACACTAACCCTAACAAAACCCTACCCCTATTCTTAAAACTAACACTAACCCTAACCCTATTCCTAACACTAAAGCTACCTGTAACCCTAACTCTAAAACTAATTCTAACCCTAACACTAACATTAACACTAACCCTAAACTTAACCCCAAACATAAACCTTATCCCAAAACTAATCCTAACCCTAATCCTAACTCTAACAACATCCCTAACTCTAACACTATAATTAAACTTAACTTAACCTTAACAAAATCCCTAACACAAACATAACCCTAAAGCTAAACCTAAATCTAATACTCACTCTAACCCTAGCCCTAACACTTACAGTAACTGTAACACTAAACCTAATACTAAACCTAACCCTAATCCTAGCTATTACCTTAACCTAACCTTAACCCTAACACTAAGACTAACCCTAACCCTAATCCTATTACCTTAAATCTAACACTAACACTAAATCTAAACCTAACCCTAACCCTAGCCCTATTTCTAACACTAACCCTAAACCTAAACCTAATCCTAACACTAACCCTAAAATAATATTTAACACTAACATTAACCCTAACCCTATCCTAATCTTAACTGTGATCCTAACCCTAACAATAACACTGACCTAATCCTCACTCAAACCCTAAACCTAAACCTAACACTAACCCTTACCCTAAAACTAACCCTAACCCTAGCCCTTACCCTAACACTAACCTTAAACCTAAACCTAAACCTATCACTAACCTTATCCCTAACCTTTACAATAATCATAACACTAAACCTAAACCTAACCCTAAGTCTAACAATAACTCTAAACCTATAACTAACACTAACAGTATAATAAACCCTAACCCTAACACTAACACAAACACTGACAGTAAACCTAAACCTAACTCTATCCCTCACCCTAACCCTAATCCTAACCCTAACACTCACTGTATCCCTAACACTACATGAACAGTAATTCTAACCCTACCACTAACCCTAACCCTAATCCTAACCTTTAACTTAACCCTAATACGAACCTTAAACTTAACCCTAACTCTAAATCTAAAACTAATCATAACCCTAACCCTAAACCGAAACTTAAACCTAACCCTAAACTTAACCCTAAACCTAATCCTAAACCTAAACCTAACCCTAAGTCTAACAATAACTCTAAACCTATAACTAACCCTAACAGTATAATAAACCCTAACCCTAACACTAACACAAACACTGACAGTAAACCTAAACCTAACCCCATCCCTCACCCTAAACCTAATCCTAACCCTAACACTCACTATATTCCTAACACTAACATGAACACTAATTCTAAAAATACCACTAACCCTAACCCTAATCCTAATCCTTAACTTAACCCTAATACGAACCTTAAACTTAACTTTAACCCTAACTCTAAAACTAATCATACCTCTAAACCTAAACCTAAACAAAACCCTAACCCTAAACTTAACCCTAACACTAAACATAATTCAAACTGTAACCCTAACTCTAACACGAACCCAAAGTCTAACATAACCCTGACACTAAACCTAACCCTAACTAACCCTTACCCTAACACTAACACTAACCGTAATACTAACCCTAACCCTAACACTAACACTAACAATAAATCTAAACCCAAACCTTATCCTATCAATATTTCTAACCCTAACCATAAACTTCAAACTAACACTAACCCTAACCCTAAAAATAACCCCAAACCTAACACTAACCCTAAGCCTAAACATAACCCTAACCCTAAACATAACCCTAATCCTAACACTAATCCTAACTCTACCCCAACTCCTAACCCTAACACTAACATTAACTCTAACACACACCTAATCATAACCCTAACACTAAACCTAACCCTAATTCTAACCCTAAATATAAACCTACACTTATCTGTAACCCTAACACTAACACTTACCATAAACCTAACCCTAAACCTAACCATAACCCTAACCCTAAACCTAACCATAACCCTAACCCTTACCCTATCACAAACCTAACACTAATCCTAACACTAACACTAACACCCTAACCCGAAACCTAAAACAAACGCTAATTCTAACACTAAACCTAACCCTAATTCTAAACCTAACCCTTACGTTAACCCTAACACTAACCCTAAACTTAACATTAACCCTAACCCTAAAACTAACCCTAACCTTAACCCTAACCCTAACCCTAAACTTAAACCTAACCTTAAACCTAATCCTAACAGTAACCCTAGCACTAAACCTAGCCCAATACTTAACACTAACATTAAACCTAACCCTATCCTAATTCTAACTATAACCCTAACACTAACAATAACCCCAAATCTAATCCTAATTCAAACCCTGAAATTAACCCTAACACTAACCCTAAACTTAACCCTAACCCTAACCCTTACCCTAAATCTAACCCTAATCCTAAACTAACCCTAACACTAATCTTAACCCAAACTCTAACACTAATCTTAACCCTAACACTAATCTTAACTATAACACTAATCATAACACTCACCCTAATTCTAAACCTAACCCTAAATATAACTCTAATCCTATTCCTAACCCTAACAATATAATAAACCCTAACCCTAACCCTAACACAAACACTAACACTAAACCTATACCTAACCCTATCCCTCACCCTAACCCTAACCCTAGCACTAACACTCACCATAACCCTCACCCATACACGAACACTAATTCAAAACCTAACAATAACCCTAACCCTAGACATAAACCTAACACAAACCTTAAACTTAACCCTAACCCTAACACTAACCCTAAAACTTACCTTAACACTAACCCTAAACCTAAAACTAAACACAACACAAAACCTAACCTTAACCCTAACCCTAACCCTAACCCTAACCCTAACCCTAACACCAACCATAACACTAAACCTAACTCTAACCATAATCCTAACAATAAACCTAACCCTAATTCTAAACATATCACTAATTCCAACCCTAAACATAACCCAAACAAAACAATAGAACTAACCCTAACCTTAAGGCTAACCCTAACACTAACACTATCCCTAACTCTAACCCTAAACCTAACACTAACATGAACTGTAACTCTAAACCTAATCATAATCCTAACACTAAAGTTAACCCTAATTCTAACCCTAAATATAACCCTAATCTTATCTGTAACCCTAACACTAACCCTAACCTTAACCCTTACACAAACCCTAACCCTAACCCTAACACTAATTCTATCTAAACCTAACACTAAACCTAACCCTAACCCTAACCCTAACACTAACCCTAAACCTAAACCTAACACTAATCCTAACACTAACCCTAACACTAACCCTAACACTAACCCTAACCATAACTCTAACACTTACACTAACTCTAAACCAACCCTAACCCTAAAACTAACTCTAACCTATCCCTAATCCTAACAATATAATTAACGCTAACCCTAACCCTAACACTAACACTCACATAAACCCAAATCATAACACAAACCCTGATTCGAACACTAACACTAACCCTAACCCTAATGGTAACCCTTACCTTATCCTAGCAGTAACCCTAAACTTAACCCTAACCTAACACTAAAACTAACCCTAAACCTATCCCTAGCCCTAATTCTAACACTAACCCTCATCCTAAACCTAATGCTAACACTAACCATAACACTAACCTTAAACAAAATTTAACACCAACAATTACCCTAACTCTAATTTAATCCTAACTCTAAACCTAACCCTAACAATAACTCAAACCCTAATCCTAATTCAAACCTTAAACCTAATCCAAAACTAACCGTCACCCTAACCATATCCCTAACCCTTACCCTAAAACTAACCTTAACCCTAAACCAAACAATCTCACTATCCTTCTCCCTAACAATAACACTAAAAATATCACTAACACTAAAACTAATGTAACCATAATAAGAGTTACATTAGTTTTAGCGTTAGTGATAACACTAAACCTATCCCTAATGCTAACCCTATAATTAACCCTATCCCTAACCCTAAAACAAACAATAACACTAAACCTAACCCTAATCCTAACCCTCACCCTAAACCTAATCTTAACCCTAACATACACCCTAAACCTGAACTTAACATGAACCCTAATTCTAAACCTAACACTAACCCTAATGCTAATCCTAACATTTACCTTAACCCTAAATCTCACCCTAAACTTAACCCTAACCCAAACCCTAAAACTAACCCTAACCCTAACTCTAACCCTAACATTAACCCTAACATTAACCCTAACCCTAAACCTAATGCAAAATGTAACACTTACACTACCCTGATCCTAAAATTAATCCTAACCATAACCCTAATGTTAACACTAACCGTAACCCTAATCCGAACTCAAATTCTAAGCCTAACCATAAATCTAACCTCACCCTAAGCCTAAACCTTAACCTAACTCATACCCTAACCCTAACATTAACTGTAACCCTAATCCTAACACTAAGCTTAACTCTAACAATAACACTAACCCTAACACTAACCCATACCTATTCCAAAAACCTAACATGATCCTTAACCCTAACTCTTACCCTAACACTAACACTAACACTAATTCTAACGTTAACCCTAACCCTAGCCATTACAATAACCCTAATCCTATCCCTAAGACAAACCATAACCATAAGCCTAACATGAACCCTAACCCTGCCCTAACCCTAACCCTAAACATAACACTAACTCTAACCTGAACACTAAACCTAACCCTAACCCTATCCCTAACACTAAACCTAACCCTAAACTTAACACTAACCCTAACGCAAACACTAACACTAATCCTAACACTAAAACTAAACCTAACCCTAATTTTAACCCAAAACCTAACCCTAACACTAACCTTAAAACTAACCCTAACTGTAAACCTAACACTAAACGTAACCTTAAACCTTACCCTAAACCTAAACTTTACCCTAACCCAAACACTAAAGTTAAGCCTATCCCTAATCATAACACTACCCCTATCACTAACCCCAACCATTACATTAAGCCGGAACCTAACGCAAACCCTAACCCTGAGCCTAAGACTAAACCTAAACCTAATCCTAACCTTAACACTAACACTAATTCTAAACCTAACCCTAAAACTAACACTAACTCTAAACTAACCCTAACACAAACCTTAAACAACCATAATCCTGACCCTAATCTAACCCTAACCCTCATCCTTACTTAACACTAAACTTAACCCTAACACAAACGCTAAATCTAACCCTAAACAAAAAATAACACTAACCCAAAACCTAACCCTAAACCTAAACTCAACACTAACCCTAATAATAACCATAAAAGTAATTCTAACCATAACCCTAACCCTAAACCTCACACTTAAATAACCCTAACCCTAACAAGAAGTTTAACCCTAAGCCTAACCCTAAACCTAACACTAACCCTAAAACTAAAATTAACCCTAACCCTAACACTAACCCTAACACTAACCCTAAACCTAACACTAACCATAAACCTAAAATTTACCCTAACCCTAACCATAACCCTCACCCTTACCCTAACCCTAACCCTAAACCTAACTCTAACCCTAACCCTAACACTAAATCTAAACCTAACTATAACCCTAACCCCAAAACTAAAATTAACCCTAATCTAACCCTAACCCTAACCCTAACCCTAAACCTAAACTTAACACTAACCCTAAACCTAACCCTAACCGTAACATGAAACCTAAACCTAACACTAACCCTAACCTAACCCTAACCCTAACCTAACCCTAACCCTAACATAATCCTATCCCTTACCCTAACCCGAACCCTAACACTAACAGTAACAGTAACCTTAACTGTAAAACTAACCATAACTGTAACCGTAACACAAAACCTAACTCTAAACCTAACCCTAACACAAGCCTTAACTCTAATCCTAAATCTAACAACAACCCTAACCCAAACCATATCCCTAAATTTTACCTAATCCTAACACTAAGGTTTACCTAACCAAACCCAAATCCTAACACTAACAATAACCCAAACACTAACCTTAACCGTAACCCTAACAAGAACCTTAAACCTAACCATACAACTAAGCCTAACCCTCACTCAAACCATAAGCCCAACCCTAACACTAACCCTTACCTAAACCTAATTCTTACCCTAACACTAACTCTAACCCTAACTGTAACACTAACACTAACCTTAACCCTAACCCAAAATCTAACACAAAACCTAACTCTAAATCTAATCCTAACCCTAACACAAACCATAACTCAAACCTTACAACAAACCCTAAAATTTACATGAACCCTAACCATATAAGTAATCCTAAACCTAAACCTAACCATAATACTAAAACTAAAACTAAAACTAACCCTAACCCTAACCCTAACCCTAATCCTAACCCTACTCCTAACCCTAACCCTATCCATAACCCTTAGCTTAAACCTATGCTTAACCCTAACACTAACCCAAACCTTAACACTAACTGTAACCTTAATCCAAACATTACCCTAACTCTAACCCTAAACCAAAATTTAAACCTAAAGTTCAACCTAACACAAACTCTAACACTAACCCTTACACAAACACTAACACTGTTCCACATCCTAACCCTTAAACTAACACTAACCCTAAACTGATCCCTGTCCCTGAACCTCACCTTATTTCTAATACTAACAGTTAACCTAACCCTAACGTGTACCCTAACAATAATGCTTACCCTTACCTAATACTAACCCTAAACCTAACCCTAACCTTATCATTAACCCTAACCATAACCCTAACCCTATATCAAACACTAACCCTAATTTTAACACTAACCCTAACCCTAACACTAACACTAACTCTAATCCAAACCCTAATCATAACACTAACCCTAACCCTAACCGTAACCCTAACTTTAACCTTAATCCAACCATAACCCTAACACTAACCCTAACCCAAACCCTAAACCTAATACAAAGCATAAGCCTAAACCTAACACTGACCCTAAATCTAACACTAACCTTAACCTAATCCTAACTCTTAATCTAACCCTAAACCAAACTGATCCCTTATACTGATCCTCACCCTAATTCTAAAACTAACCCTGAAACTAACCCTAACCAGTACCCTAACAATATCCCTAACCCTTACTTAATACTAACCCTAAACCTAACCCTATCACTAACATTAAGCGTAACCCTAACCCTAACTTTAAAACTAACCCTAACCCTAATTCTAAGCCTAACCCTAACACTAACCCTAATCCTAACCCTAAACATAACACTAACCCTAGCCCTACCCTTAACGCTAACACTAACCCTAAACCTAAACCTAACACTAACTCAAACCATAATCCAACCATAAACCTAAACATAACCCTAACACAAACCCTACTCCTAAATGTAACCTTAATCGTAACACTAACTCTAAACTTAATATAAACCCTAACACTAACACTACACTATTCTTACCCTAAACATAAATCAAACCCTAAACTTAACACTAACCTTAACCCTTACCCTAACCCGAAACCTAACACTAAACCTAACCCTAACCATTACCAAAATGATATAACTTACCCTAACGCAAACACTTATGCTAAGTCTAAACCAAAACCTAACACTAACCCTAACACTTAACCTAACCCTAACCCTAACCATAACACAAACACTAAATCTAACCCTAACCATAACACTAACCCTAGCTCTAACCCTAACCTTAACCCTAATCCTAACACTAACTCTGACTGAAACCCTAATGCTAACCCTAAAACTAACAATAACTCTAACCCTCATGATAAACCGAACACTAACCGTAATCCTAACCCTAACCCTAACCCTAAAACTAAACCTAACCCTAACCCCAACCTGATCCTTAACTCTAATAATAACCCTTAACCTAACACTAACCACAACCCTTACTCTAACCCTAACCCTAACCCTAACCCTAACCTAACCCTAACCGAAACCCTAACCCTATTCAAATCCCTAACACAAAACCTAATCCTAAATGTAACCATAATCCTAACACTATCTCTAAGAACATAAACCCAAACACTAATCATAACACAAACTCTAACCCTAAACATAAACCAAACCCTAAACTTAGCATTAACCTTAACCCTAACCCTAACACTAACACTAAAACTAAACCTAACCCTAACCCTTACAAAAACTGTAAACCTTACCCTAACACCAACAATTATCCTAACCCTAAACCAAAACCTAAGAGTAACCCTAACACTAAACCTAACCATAATCATAACCCTAACACAAACACTAACCCTAACCCTAACACTAAAACTAACCCTAACTCTAAACGTAACCCTAACCTTAATCCTAACACTAACCTTAACACTAACCCTAATGCTAACCCTAACACTAACCCTAACTCTAACCTAATGCTAACCCGAACACTAACTGTAAAACTAACCCTAACCATAAACCTAACCCTAAAACTAAACATAACACTAACCCTACCTGATCCTTAACCCCAACAATAACCCTAACCCTAACACTAACCACAACCCTTACTCCAACCCTAACCCTAACACTAACACTAAACCTAACCCTAACACTAACCCTAACTCTAACCCAAACTCGAAATCTAACCATAACAATAAACCTAACCCTAAACCTAAAACTCACCCTAACCCTAATACAAAACTTAACCCAAACCCTAAACCTAACCCTAATACTACCACAATCCCTAACCCTAAATTTAACTCTAAGCCTAATCTGAACCGTAAGCCTAAACCTAACCCTAACACTATCTGTAACACAAAACCTAACCCTAACCCTAACCCTAACACTAACACAAACTTAACCCTAACCCTAACTCTAAATCTAACTCTAAAACTAACCCTAACCCTAACCTTAAGTGTAACGCTAACCCTAAACCTAACCCTAACCCTAATATTAATCATGACAGTAACCCTAAACCCTACCCTAAACCTAACCCTAAAACTTACACAAACCATTACCCTAACCATAACCCTCACCCTATCCTATCCCTAAGCCTAACCCTACCGTATCCCTAACCCTAAACCTAACCCTACCCTAACACTAAAATTAAACTTAAGCCTAACCCTAACCCTAAATCTAACCCTAACACAACCCTTGTCCTAGCCTACCACTAAACTTAAACCTAACACTAAAATTAACCTTAACCATAACCCTAAAACTAAATCTAAACCTAACACAAAACCTAACCCTAACACTTATCATAACCTTACCCAAACCCTAACACTAACCCTAACCCGAATCCTAACAGTAACTGTAAACCTGACTGGAACCTCAACCCTAACACAAACAAAAACCCTAAACCTTACCCTAACACTAAACATAACCTTAATACTAAACTTAAATATAACCCTAATACTAAACTTAAATATAACCCTAATCCTAACTGTAAACTAACTATAATCGTCACCGTAACCCTAAACCGAACACTAACCCTTCCACTAATCCTAAAGCTCACCATATCCATAACCCTAAACCTAAAACTAACCCTAAATATAACCTTAACACTAACTCTAACCCTAACACTCGTTCTAACCCTAACACTAACACTAAACCTATCCCTAACTCTAAAACTATCCCGAACCCTAACCCTAACACTAACAGTAACACTAAACCTAAACCTAACACTAAACCTAACCCTAATGCTAACATGAACCCTAACCATAATACTAACCCTATCATTAACCCTTACACTAACAATAAACCTAACCCTAACCCTAACACTAACACTAACAGTAATCCTATCTCTAACACTAACCCTAACTTTAAATCTAAAAGTAACACTAACAATAACCTTAACACTTACATGAAACCTAAACCTAAACCTAACACTAAATTTAATCGGAACCCGAACCCTAACCGTAACACTAACCCTAAATATAAGCCAATCCTAACACTAACAATAACCCTAAACCTAAACTAACCCTATCACTAACCCTAACCCTAAACCTAAACCTAAAATTAACACTAACTCTAACACTAAACCTAATCCTAATCCCAACCACAACCGTAAACCAAAACCTAACCCTTGCCTAAGCCTAACATTAACCCTAAAGCTAAAAATAAACCTTACCTTAACCCAAACCCTTACCCTAACTCTCACCCTAACCCTAATTCTAAAACTAACAGTAACCCTAACCCTAACCCTAAGTTAAACGTAACATTATCACTAACCTTAACCATAACATGAACCATAACCCTAACCCTAACCTATTTCTAATCCTAACCCTATTCCTAACAAAAAATCTAACCCTAATATTAACCCTACCCTAACACTAAAACTAATCGTAACCCTAACACTTATCCTAACCCTAACCCTAACCCAAACCCTAACCCTTACCATAATCGTAACATTAACCCTAAATCTAACCTTAACCCTAACTTTAAAACTCACCCTAAATCTAACCCTAAACCTAAACCTATCCTAAAACTAAACCTAACTGTAAACCTAACACTAACCCTAAACCTAACTCTAACCCTTACCCAAACACTAATCCTAAACTTAATCCTAACCCTAACTGCAACACTAACACTAAGCCTAGCACTAATCCTAAACATATCCCTAACAGAAAGCCTAATCCTAAACCTAACAAGAACCTTAACACTACCCCTAATACTAACCCTAACACTAACACTAACCTTAACCTAACCCTTACCCTAACATTAATCCTAAACTAGCCCTAACCCTAACACTAAACCTAAACCAAAACCTAACCCTAAAACTAAACCTAAAACTAACCCTAACCGTAACCCTGAAATAACCCTAACTCTAACCCTTACCTAACCCTAATGTAACCCTAAGCCTAACAATTAGCTTACACTAACCCTAACCAGTAACAATAACACTAACCCTAACCCTAACACTAACCCTAACCCTATCACTAACCCTAAGCATAAACCTAACCCTAAACCTAACACTAACCTGAACACTATTACTAACACTAACCCTAACAGTAACCCTAACCCTAACAGTAACCCTAACACTAATCTTAACCCTAACACTAATTCTAACCCTAATACTAACCATAACTCTAACCCTAACCTTAACCCAAAACTTAACACTAAGCCTATCTTTAACCCTAATCCAAACACTAACCCTAAACCTATCCATAACACTAACACTATTCCTAATCCTAACCCTAAACATAAACCTAACACTAACACTAAGCCTAACCATAAATTTAACCTTAAACCTAACACTAACCCTAACCCTAACCCTAACACGAACCCGAATCCTAACCATAACCCTAACAATAACACTAACCCTAACCTATGCGTAACCCTAAACGTAAGCCTAAAACTAAACCTAAGCCTCACTCTAACCCTGATACTAACCATAACCTTAAATCTTACCATATCTCTAAATCTAACACAAACCCTAACCCTAACTCTGAACCTAACACAAAATATATCCTTCACCCTAACATGTATCCTATCACTAACTCTAGCCCTAACCCTAACTCTAAAACTGACCCTAAATCTAAGCTGAACAATAACCCTAATCCTACCCCTAAAACTAACCCTAATCATAACCATAACCATAAACTTAACACAAACCCTAACCATAATATAAACCCAATCCGTAACATTAACCCTACCCCTAAATCTAGCCCTAACCCTAAAATTACCCCTAAACCTATACCTAACCCTAACAATATTTCTAACCCTAACCCAAACACTAACACTAAACTTAAATTTAAACCTAACTATAACCCTAACACTAACCCTAAACTTAATGCTAACACAAACCCTAACCCTAACCATAACCATAACCCTAACCCTAACCCTTAAAGTAACACTAAACCTAACACTAACCTAACAATCACCGTAACCGTAATCCTAACCCTAACACTAATTTACCCTAAGCATTACACGAACCATAAATCTGACCCTATCATTAACCCTAACACTAACCCTAACACTAAACCTAAACCTAAACCTAATCCTATCCCTAACACTAACACTAACCATAACCCTAACAGTACCCTAACACTAACCCTAAATCTAACCCTAATCCTAAACCTAATTTTTACCATAACTGTAATCCTAACCATAACCCTAATCCTAACACTAACCTTAAAACTCACGCTTACCCTAATCTTAACCCTATCCCTAAACTTAACCCTCACACTAAGCCTAAACCCAACACTAACTCTTACCCAAACACTATTCCTAACACAAACTCTAACAGTAATTCTAACCATAACCCTCACCATAACCCTCAATATAACCCTAAAACAAACCCTAACCCTAAATCTAACACAAAACCTAACCCTAAACCTAACCCTAACCCTAACCATAACACTAAACCAAAACCTAACCATAACCCTGACACTAACCCTAATTCTAACCATTTCAGTAAACCTAACTCTAACACTAACCCTAACACTAACCCTAACCTTAACCATAAACCTAACTCTAACACTAATACTAAACATAAATTTAAAACTAAACCTAACACAAATCAAAACTCTAACCCTAACCCTAAACTAACTGTAACCCTAACCCTGACATAAACCTAACACTAACCTTAAACCTAACCCTAACATTAATTCTAACCTTAACCCTAACCCTAACCCTATATCTAAACCTAAGATTATACCTAACCCTAAACCTAACACTAAACATAACCCTAATACTAATTCTAAACCTAACCCCAACCCTAACACTAAACTCAATCCTAACCTAACCGTAAAAATAACCCTAAACCTAACACTAACACTAACCCTAATATTAACCGTAATGCTAACCCTAAACCTAACCCTAAAACTAACCCTAAAACAAAACCAAAACTTAACCCAAACCCTAAAACAAAATATAACCCTAACCCCAACACTAATCATAACTCTAACATACACCAGAACCCTAACCCTAACACTAATCCAAATACTAACCCTAACCCTAACCAATATATTAAAACTAAACCTAACCCTAAACCTAACAATAACATTAATCCTAACCTTAACCCAACATATAACACTAACCCTAACCTTAACCCTAACCCTAAAACTAACTATAAAACTCTTCCTAACCCTAACACTATTCCTAACCCTAAACTTAAACCTAATCCTAACACTAACAGTAAGCCTAACCCTAAATCTATCCCTAACCCTAGCACTAACCCTAATCCTAATCCTAACATGAACCCTAATCCTAACTGTAACACTAACGATAACCCTAACCCTAACGCTATCACTAACCCTAAACCTAACCCTAACCCTAACACTAACATTTACCTTAAACCTACACTAACTCTAACCCTAACCTTAAACCTAAACCTAAACCTAACACTAACCCTATCCCTACACTAACCCAAACTCTAACCCTAACCCTAATTCTAAGTAAACCTAACCCTAACCCTAACACGAACTGTTACCCCAACTCTAACCCTAAACCTAAAACTAACCCAAACCCTAACTCTATCTCTAACCTAACACTAACCTTAAACCTAAACCTAACCCTAATCCTAATCATAACCATAACCCTAACCATAACACTAACCCTAAACCTAACACTAAACTTAACCCTAAACCTATCTCTAAACCTAACACTCAACCTAACCCTAACACTAACAGTAATACTAACTGTAATCATAACCCTAAACTTTACCTTAACATTAATTATACACGAACACTAACCCTAAACCTAACTCTAACACTAACTTTAACCATAATGCTAACCCTAACCCTAACACTAACACTAACTCTTTTCATAACCGTAACTGTAGCCCGAAACATTACCCTAACCTAACACTAACCCTAATCCTAAAACTAACAGTAACCCTAACCTAACACTAACCCTAACCCTAAAACTAATACTAACCCTAACCCTAAACCTTACAGAAACACTAATACTAACTCTATCACTAACACTAACGCTAACCCTAACCCTAACACTAACCCTAACCCTAACCCTAACAGGACCTCTTACCCTAACCCTACAACTAACCCTCACCACAACATTAACCCTAACCTAACACTCACCCTAACCCTAACACTAACACTAAACCTAAAGCTAACCAAAACCCTAATAGTAACCCTAACACTAACCCTAACACAAACCCTAACTGTAACTCTAACGCTAAACCTAACCCTACCACTACAACTAAACCAACCCTTATTCTAACCTAACACTAACCCTAACTCTAACTCTAACACTAACCCTAACACTAAACCTAATCAAAACACTAATACTAACCCTAACACTATCCCTAAATTTAACCATAACCCTAACACTAATCCTAACCCTAACCTTAACAGGAACTCTCACGCTAACCTTAACACTAACCCTAAACCTAACACTAACCCTAACCCTAAACCTAACCCTAAACCTAAACCTAAACCTAACACTAAAACTATTCCTAACCCGAAACGTCAAACTAACCCTAACCCTAACCCTAACCTATCACTAACCCTAACCCCAATTGTAAACCTAACCCTAATTCTAAACCTAACCCTAAACCTAAACCTAAACCTAACACTAAAACTATTCCTAACCCGAAACGTCAAACTAACCCTAACCCTAACCCTAACCTATCACTAACCCTAACCCCAATTGTAAACCTAACCCTAATTCTAAACCTAACCCTAAACCTAAACCTAACATTAACCCTAAATTTACCCCTAACACGCCCCTAACCCTAACCCTAACCATTCCCTTAACCTAACCCTAACCTTAACTCTAACAGTAAAACTAACCCTAACACTAATCCTAGTCCTAAAACTAACCCTATCCTTAATCTAACCCTAACCCTAACCTAAGCCTAACACTAACCCTAACACTAACCCTAAACCTAAAAATAACCCTAAACGTATCTCTAACCCTAACCCAAACAGTACTCCTACCTCTAACCCTTATTCTAACGCAAACGCTAACCCCAACCCTAACCCCAACACTAATCCTAACACTAACTTTAACCTTATCCCTAACCCAATCCCTAACGTGAACACAATCCCTAATTCAGATGAAAAACCTAAACCTAATGTAACCCTAACCCTAACCTTTACATAACACTAACACTAACCCTAACACTAACCCTAATCCCAACCCTAAACCTATCACAAAACCTAACCATAACCCTAATGCTAAACCTAATATTAACCCTAAATTGCCGCAGTCTGGCTGGGCACACAATCACGAGCCACCACACAGCTTGTAGATTCAAACAGCAACTCTTTATTCCCGAACTCACACCAACCGTCTATAATCACGTTTTGGGGAAATCCACGTTCTCTGCCCAAATCCACCTCCACTGGGCTTCTATCTCCCAAAAAATACTGTCTGAATCCCGTGAGAACTCAAGGGGAACTCAGGCAGCAGGATACGCCCTATTCCCAGCAGGAATAATCTTAAACCTGGAACGCCCTAAACCGGATTATCCTAACCCTGGAACACCCTAATCTGCCCTGGTCCTTGAGCAAGGTCACCTACATGCAATGTCACTGCAAAATGTCCTATTTCCACTAGTCCTTCCACTAAGCAACATGGGGTACGCTGGCAAGGAAATTGTCATACCTACTTGGCTAATGGCTCCCAGCACTAAATGTAACCATAAAACTGACCATAACATTAACCATAATGCTTCCTTTAAAATTCAAAATAACCCTACACTCACCATAATCCTAACTTTAAACCTAAACCTATCGTAACCCAAATCCCAACACAAACCCTAACCCTAATCCTAACACTAACACTTACCCTAACACTAACACAAAAAATAATCCTAACCTTAACCCTAACACTAACCCTATCCCTAACATCAACCCTAACCCAAACACTAAGACTAATACTAACCCTAACTCTAACCCTTACCCTAAGACTAACAATAACCCTAACCCTAATCCTAACACTAACCCTAACCGTGAACCTAACACTAAACCTCACCCTAACCCTAAACCTAGCCATAACACTCACCATAACGCTAACCCTAACTTTAACAATAACCCTAAAATTAACTTTAACCATAGCACTATCCCGAACCCTAACCCTAACCCTAACCCTAACCCTAACCCTAACCCTTACACGAATCCAACCCTTACCCTAATATTATCCATTAACCTAATTCTAACCTTAACCCAAACACTAACCCTATAAATAAACCTAAACCTAACACTAACACTAACACTACCCTAACCCTAACCCTAACACTTATCCTAAACCTAACCCTAACACTAACACTAACCATAACCCTAAACCTACAGTGAAGCCTAACCCTAATACAAACCCTAAACCTAACGATAACACTAACCCTAAACCTAACACTAACCCTAAACCTAACCCTAAACCTAACCCTAACCCTAACCCTATCACTAACACTAACCCTAACACTAACACTAAAACTAAACCTCACCATAAATGTAACCATATCCCTAACACTTAATTGAAACCTAACCCTAACACTAACCCTAAACCTAGCTCTAACTCTAACACAAAGAGTAATTCAAACCCTAACCCTAACCCTAACTGTAACACTAACCCTTACGCTAACCATAAACCTACACCAAACTGTGGGAAGCCATCCTGACACGTGACTGGGCGACTCCCGTTAAGGGTCTGAGGCTTCTGGCTGTGTCGGAATTTTCCCGGCCCTTTCCTGATGAGAGAGCCCATCCGTGTGGGGGTGTGACTGACCACTGACCCCGGGGGCCCAATCACTGACCCTGACCTTGGAGTGCAGTCCCCCCTCAACCTTCATTGGATGGAATTATCCCCTGAATTTCTTGTTCCCCAATAAAAGGCTACTCCCTGGCGTGTTCACTCTCTCTCTCTCCTGCTAGCCCTGAGTAATCCTTGCTGCCCTGCTGGGCGGTTAGAGGTTGGAGCCAGAGAGGGGAGCCGTCTCGGACCTGGCAATAGAAATAAGGTAACTGAGTCTGTGTGTTTTATTTTGATCTCTTCTAACTAACTTTATGCCTAGAACCTCATTAATGAAACCATTGCGCAGGCCGCGTGGTAGAATTGGCGCCCACGAGGGGGGCATTCTAGATTAGTTAGATTGAGTGGGAGCGCGCTATAAAGATAAGGATAAAGATAAAGATAAAGGAAGAGGTGACAATTTGGGTCACAAAAGTACCTGGAGCTATTGAAGGAAAGAGACGTTAAATTAATTAAAATGGGAAATTCAACTTCTACGGATAAGGAAATGTATCTGACTATTTTAGACAGTATAATTAATCAGAAAGGAAAACAGATAAAGAAAGCTCAGTTATTACAATTCTTAAAGATTGTAGGTGAATATTGTCCTTGGTTTTGTGAACAAGAGTCTCCAAATTTATCTACTTGGGAGAAATTAGGAAGAAAGTTACAAAAGGTTTATTTTTCTAATGAACTACCTGGAGGCATAGAAAGTATTCAGAAAACTTGGACAGCTCTAGAAATTTGTCTTTTTGAATATATGGGTCAAAGTTCGTGGCCCCCTGAAGACCTGTTAAAAGGCTTGCAAAGGGCTATTAAGTCTATTCAAATGGAAAATTCGCCTGAGGCTAAGTTAATTCCTTTTCCCTTAGGCTGTTTAAAAACAAAGACACTAGGGGCCAAACCAAAGATTAGGAATGTGACCTTAAACTTGCAAGACCAGACTAGCCCGCAGGGAGATTCTAGGGGCGAATATCATAGAGAAGAAAAGGTAGAAAGCCCTCCGGAAGAGGTAGAGGATCTTCCCACAGAGGAAAATCCGGAAGAGATTCCTAGAGGGGCTCAGAGTTCTTCTCCGCCACGTGGTTTAGAAACCCAAATTCAAAATGACGATAGTACAGAGTCTGACCATGATTTGCAATCTGAGGGAGAAGAATCAGACATGGAAATTCAGGACTTACAGAGGAATCTTAACAGGCTGCGTTTAACACTGCCTGTCCAGGCTATTCGAATTCGGCAGGTACCTGCTAAAAGGACAAAATTTAACAGGTACGCTGGGTTAACAATGACCTTTCTTACCCCGTTCCAGCGAGGTATTAAGAAAGCACAGGAAGATGGGGAGGATACTAGCGTTTTTCAACTTTTTCCAGTTTTTGAGCAAGTTAATGAACAAGATCAGAGAGTTAGAGTTCATGCTGTAATCCCATTTAAAACCATTAAGGAACTAAAAAGTGCATGTGAGACATATGGTCCAAATTCGCCTTTTGTACAGAGCCTGATAGAAAATATTTGCTCACAACCCCTTCCTCCTAGCGATTGGATTTCTTTAGCCAGATCTTGTCTGAGCGGGGGAGATTTCTTACTTTGGAGGACTTACTGGACTGATTTCTGTACTGAACAGGCAGAAAAGAACAAAAGACAGGATATAGAAACACCAGTAGAAATGTTTCTAGGGACAGGTGAATTTACTGACCTAGAAAGACAGTTAAATTATGATTTTGTAGTGTACAATCAAATAACTGATTGTGCCAAACGTGCCTGGAGGCAGATTGTCTCCAAGGACCAGTCCAATTTAGTTCTTACCAAAATCAGGCAAGGTGCGAGTGAACCTTACTCAGATTTCATAGCCCGGTTGTACCAGGCTGCAAACAGGTCAATCTGGGACTCGGGAGCGAGTGAGTTCATTGTTAGGCAATTGGCATTTGAAAATGCAAATAAATACTGTCAGGATATTCTTAGACCGCACCGTAAGAAAGGGACAGTTTCTGAGTTTATTCGCTTATGTTCTGACATAGACTCTACTCATTTACAAACAGTGGCCCTAGCTGCAGCAATAAAAGAAACCTTGAAACCACAGGATTTAGTACGAAAACCCCGCGGAAAATGTTACATTTGCGGGAGAAATAATCATTTTGCGCGGGATTGTCGCATGCGCAATTTTAAGTTCAGGGCTCCATCTACTGGTGATAATAGATATTGCAGGACTCAACCCCACGTGGCGAGTCAAGATGGCGAGGATCAGCCCGCCTTCTCGCCGTCATTTCCTCCTAGCGGGAGGACAAAAAACTTCCGGTCGGCCCCTCCCCGGGGCCGAACAACAATACGGGGAATTCGAGGAGAGGTCGCACAGTGTGACGTCACTGGCGCCGACCAGGACAGCCCGCGATTTTTATCGGAACATAGATCGCAGACAGTTTTCTTAGGACCTTCAAGGACAGTTGAATTAAATCCTGAGACAGGGCCAAAACAAATCCCTACTGGGATTTTCGGGCCGCTTCCAGATAATACTATAGGTTTATTTTTGGGACGCAATAACTTAAAGGGAGCCATTGAGGTGATACCCGGTGTGATAGATTCAAATTTTAAAGGACAATTAAATGTTACTGTAAAGTCCAACTATGCCCTAAGACTTACTCCAAAGTATACATTTGCCCAATTGATTTTATTGCCTTGTGACTCAGGGAGGCACGCACCAGTAGATTCAGTTTCTAGACCACCAGACAGAGTATACTGGTCGCAGCTAGTAAGACAAGAACGCCCCTTATTAGAGCTTAAAATTAATAATAAAAAGTTCCTCGGAATAGTAGACACAGGAGCTGATATATCTGTTTTTTCTAGTAGGTTCTGGCCTAGGAGCTGGCCTTTACATGTAGCACCAGCTAACCTAGAGGGAATAGGACAGGTTTCACAGCCTGCTCAAAGTGCTAACTATCTCCGTTGGGAAGATTCCGATGGGAACAGTGGAGTATTTAAGCCTTATGTGTTAGGGTCTTTACCAGCTAACCTATGGGGAAGAGATATTTTAGCCAAGATGGGATTATTATTAGTTACTCCAAACTCGATAAGGTCAGTTGAGGGAGTTAATCAGAGGTATTTTCCTGGAGATGATAAGGAGACCCTTCAGGAAGAGTATCTGCTTACAGACCAGTCTCCACGACAAAGATTAGTAAATGCTCCAAGCCAAAATTTTTACTAGGGGCCCTGAGTACTTCCCCGATCCCTAAGACAGCCGAAAAAAATCACCTGGCTCACAGAGGAGCCTACATGGATTTCTCAGTGGCCCATCTCAGGGGAAAAGCTTAAAATAATTCATAGGTTAGTTGAGGAACAACTTCAGGCTGGTCATATTGAACCAACGCTTAGTCCTTGGAACACACCTATTTTTGTTATTAAAAAAAAGTCAGGTAATTGGAGATTGCTACAGGACTTAAGGGCGATAAATCATGCAATTCGACCTATGGGATCATTACAGCCAGGACTTCCCTCCCCCACAGCCATCCCTTTAGACTATAGCTTGATGGTAATTGATTTAAAAGACTGTTTTTTCTCTATAAGGTTACATCCTGGAGATTGTGAGAGATTTGCCTTCACTGTCCCAGCAATTAATTTTAAGGAACCTGTTAAAAGATATTGCTGGAAAGTACTCCCCCAGGGAATGCGTAATAGTCCTACCCTGTGCCAAAAATATGTAGATCAGGCGATAGATCCCATAAGAAATAGCTTTCCTGATGCGTATATTATTCATTTTATGGATGATATATTATTGGCTCATGCTAATCCAGAGGTACTTTCAGAAATTTTTATTCAGTTAGAGACTTCACTTACAGCAATGGGTTTATGCATAGCCCCTCAAAAAATTCAAAAGATGCCTCCTTTTCAATATCTAGGTCAGATAATTCAAGGACGTACAATCCGTCCTCAAAATCTTCAGATAAGAGTAAGGGAGTTACATACCCTTAATGATTTTCAAAAGCTTTTAGGAGATATAAATTGGCTGAGGCCATCCCTAAAACTAACTACTTCTGAGTTAAGTCCCTTATTTCAGATATTACAAGGAAATCCCTCTCCAACCTCTCCACGTCAGCTAAACTTAGAGGCTAGAATGGCTTTAAGGAGAGTTGAACATGCAATTAAAAATGCACAGCTTACTAGAATTGATCCTAAAGAAATAGTGTATTTATTAATATTTCCAACTGAACATACCCCAACAGGAGCCATATGGCAAAGATTAGGAGTTATTGAGTGGATTTATTTATCCCACTCTCCTCAAAAGACATTAATTCCTTTTCATGATTCTATAGCTCAATTAGTAATTAAAGGTAGAACTAGGATTTTACAATTAATTGGATCTGAGCCTGATATCATAATTATTCCATTTTCTATTCAACAGACTAATTGACTTTTTCAAACTTCTAGCTCATGGCAGATAGCTTTTGCTGATTTTCCTGGCCAGATAGATAGCCATTATCCTCGTGATAAGATTATACAATTTGCATCATTAACGTCACTTATTTTTCCAAAGATTGTACGTGCACATCCTATAGATGAAGCTTTATCAGTGTTCACGGATGGTTCTAACTCAGGTAAAGCAGGTTTTTATAGTCGTGTTCACACAGAGGTAATACAAACTTCTTATACTTCTGCCCAAAGAGCAGAGCTTCAAGCTCTGATTTGTGCCTTAAATTACTTTTCAAATGAGCCTATTAATATTTATTCTGACAGCTTATATGCAGTCGGAGTTACTAAAAATATTGAAACTTCAGTTATTGGGTATACTTCATCACAAGAGTTATTTGAGTTATTTCATAATTTACAAAAGACAGTGCTAATGCGAAAGTACCCATGTTTCATAGGGCACATACGGGCTCATACTAATCTTCCAGGACCCTTAGTTTCTGGTAATGACAAGATTGATAAATTAGTAGCTTTTTGTCAACAGATGTCTTCATATGACTGTGCACTAGCTTCCCATTCCTTGCATCATCAAAATGCTTCTAGCTTACGTAAAAAAAAATTAATATTACTAGAGAACAAGCTCGTCAGATTGTAAGCCAATGCCCTAAGTGTGTTATTCACACTCCATCTCTGCCATCAGGGGTAAATCCCCGTGGATTAAAACCAAATCAAATATGGCAAATGGATGTAACTCATATTCCTCAATTTGGTAAACAATGTTATGTACATGTCATAGTGGACACTTATTCTAGATTTATTTTTGCCACAGCACGTACTAAGGAAAATACTCAGAATGTAATTTCTCATTGCCTAGCAGCTTTTTTCTGTTTTAGGGTGCCCTATGCAGATTAAAACAGATAATGCTCCAGCTTATGTAAGCTCTTCTTTTCAACAATTTTGCCAAGAGTTTAAAATTAATCATAAAACAGGAATTCCTTATAACCCTCAAGGCCAAGCCATTGTGGAATGAGCTCATTTATCTATTAAGCTTCAATTACAAAAATTAAAGGGGGGGAATAGGTTTATGACTCCCCAAAATAGCCTTAATCATGCCTTGTTTGTTTTAAATTTTTTAAATTGTGACGCAGAAGGTCACACTGCTGCTGAGAGACAAATGTCTCCCTCAGTAACAGGCCCTTTAGGCAGAATTTTGTGGAAAGATTTACAGACTGGTCAGTGGAAGGGTCCAGACCCAGTGATAATGTGGGGTAGAGGTCATGCTTGTATTTTACCAGAAGGTGCATTTCGTCCTATTTGGGTGCCTGAACGTGCTATCAGACATGGAAGAGATAGAACCCAGATTCAAGCGACTGAGGATCGACCCGGAGGAGCCCCTATCCAGAAGGAGGAGATATCGAAAAAGGATGAAGAAAGACCAGATTGACCCAGCCGAAAAGCTGATTTCATGGGAAGACTTGAAGAAGCTAACAACCCAGGCTTCCCGAATACTTCGACACCTAGGAGAAAACAGGACCCCAGTGATGATGGTAGCAACAGTAATTGCCCTGTTGGGCTGTCAGGATGGCGAGTCTTCGGAACAAGAATACAGAAACTCCAAAGAGTGAACCACCGCCTCATTTTTAAGAATAGAAAGGGGGAATATGTGGGAAGCCATCCTGACACGTGACTGGGCGACTCCCGTTAAGGGTCTGAGGCTTCTGGCTGTGTCGGAATTTTCCCGGCCCTTTCCTGATGAGAGAGCCCGTCTGTGTGGGGGTGTGACTGACCACTGACCCCGGGGGCCCAATCACTGACCCTGACCTTGGAGTGCAGTCCCCCCTCAACCTTCATTGGATGGAATTATCCCCTGAATTTCTTGTTCCCCAATAAAAGGCTACTCCCTGGCGTGTTCACTCTCTCTCTCTCCTGCTAGCCCTGAGTAATCCTTGCTGCCCTGCTGGGCGGTTAGAGGTTGGAGCCAGAGAGGGGAGCCGTCTCGGACCTGGCAATAGAAATAAGGTAACTGAGTCTGTGTGTTTTATTTCGATCTCTTCTAACTAACTTTATGCCTAGAACCTCATTAATGAAACCATTGTGCAGGCCGCGTGGTAGACCAAACCCTAATACTAACTCTAACCCTAAATCTAACATGATCCCTAAATCTAATCCTGACCGTAACTCTAACACTAACCATTACCCTAAATCTAACATGAAACCTAAACCTAATCCTAACCATAACCCTAACACTAACCCACACCCTAACCCTAACACAAACCCTTAACCTAACGCTAATCCTAATACAATCCCTAACCGAGCCCTAACCCTAACCCTTACCTAACCCAAAACCAAATGCTAACCCTAGGCCTATTGCTAACCCTATCGCTAACAATAACTATATCCATTACTTTAAACCTAACCTGAATCCTAAACCTCACCCTATCCATTACCCGAATCCTAAACCAAACCCTAATGCTAATACAAGCCTTAACTCTAAACCTTAACCTAAACCAAACCATACCTGGGCCCTGACCCTAATAAAACACCTAGCTTTAAACCTGACCCTTACCCTAAACCTAACCGATACACTAGACCTAGCCATAACCTAACCATAAAACTACCACTTGCTTTGAACCCAGACGTGACATTAGCCCTAACCCTAATCTTAGCCCTAGCCCTAACAGATACCCTCATCCTGGCACTAAACCTAGCCTTAATCCTAACCTGAACCCTAACCCTAGCCCTAAATCAAATTCTAACCCGAACCCTAGCTCTAAACCTAGCTATAACCCCCTTCCCCTGAATCTAACCCTAACTCTAACACTAACACTAACCATAACCCTAGCCCTAACCCTAATCCTAACCCTAGCCCAAAGAGTAACTCTAATTGCACACCAGTCCTATTTCTAGTTTTAACACTATCTGTTACCATAACCCTTACACTAGCCCTAATCTTAACCCTAATGCAGGCCCTAGCCCTAAAGCTAGATCTAACCATAACAATAAATCTAAGCCTAAACCTCATCCTTCCACTATCCATAACACTATCGCTAATCCTAAAACTAGCCCTAACCCTAGCCCTAGCACTAAAGCAAAACGGAACCATAGCCCTAACCTAACCCTTGCCTAACGGTAATGCTGGACCTGACATTAGCCCTATCCCTACTTCTTACCCTAACCCTAACACAAAACCTAACCCTACACCTAGCCTTAATCCTAGCCCTAAATTGAGTCCTATCCCTAACCCTGATCAGTAACACTGATCCTGACTCTGACCCTAACACTATCCCTATCTCTAATCATCTCTCTAAACCTAAATCTAATCTAAACACTAGAACTTGACCTAGACCTAACACTATCTCTAATCATAACCCTACTTCTTACATTAGCCATAGTCCTACACTAACCCTAACCTAACCCCAAACCTAGCCCTAATCCGAGCCCTAAATCTAGTTTTAATCGTAGCCCTAACCCTATCCCTAGCCCTGACACTTAACCTAAACCTAACCCTAAAACTAAACCTTGTCCTAACCTGAAACCTAAACTGAAACATAGCCCTATTCCTAACCATAACACTAGCCATCAACCTAGATATAATTTTATCCATTACCCTAACCATAACCCTAAGCAAATTCTAATCCTAGGCCTAACTCTAACCATAGCGCTTATCCAACCATAACCTTAGTGCACACTGTAGCTCTAATCCTATCCATTACCTGAACCATATCTTCAACCAAATTCTATCCCTAGGCCTAACTCTAACCCTATGCCTTACCCTAACCCTGTCCATTATACTAAACCTAACCTGAACCTGAAACCTAACCATATCCATTACCCTAACCCTACTGTTAATTTTAGCCCTAACCCTAAACCTTGACTTAACAAATACCCTAACCCTGACTCTGACCCTAATAATACCCCTAGCTGTAAACCTGAACCTAACCCTCAATGTAATCCTTACAATAGACCTGGTCATAAACCTAAAACTAAAACTATCCCTAACCATAACCCTAGAACTGACATTAGCCCTAGCCCTAATTCTAGCCCTAACCCTAGCACAAACCCTACCCCTTAACCTAGCCCTAAGCCTAGTCTTAATCATAATCCTAACCTTAACACAGCCCTAACCATGATTTTATCCCATGCCCTAGCCCAAAAAGTAGCTGTAACATCATACCTTACTCTAACCCTAACGCTAAACCTAACACTAGCCTTAACTCTAGTCCAAAATCTAACACTAACATTAGGGGTAATCCTAGCCCTAAATTAACCCTAATCCTATATCTAGTCCTATCCCTAGCCCTATGACTAACTCTAACTCTCTCCCTAGCCCTATCCCTAGTTCAAAACCTATCCCTTACCATAACCCAAACTCCAGCCCTATCCCTACACCCAACCCTAACTCTAACCATCATCCAAATCCTAAACCTGGTTGTAAACCCTAACCTTAAGCCCAAACCTTACCCTAACACTAGCCCTGAACCTAATGCTAATTGGAAAACTAGCTCTAACCCTACCCTAGCCCTAAAACAAAACTGAGCCATAATCCTAACCCTCACCCTTAACCTAAATCAAACACTAACCTTACACCTATCCCTAAACTTAGCCCTAATTTGAGTACTAACCCTAACCATAGAAATAACCCTGACCCTGACTCGGACACTAACAGTACCCCTAGCTCTAAACATGGCCCTAACACTAATCCTAGAACTAGCCCTAATCAGAAAACTAGTTCTGTCATTAGCTGTAGTACTAATGGTAACACAAATCCTAGCCTAATCCAACCACTGACTCTAACCCTAACCCTAACCCTACCTCTAATTCTACCCCTTACTCTAAGCCAAACCCTCTCCCTAATGCTACTCTCATCCTAAACTTAATCCTTAGCCTACCCCAAACCCTAATTTTATTACTAGTCTTAAATCTAGCCCTCATTCTAGCTTTAACCCTAATCCTAACACTGACCCTTATTCTGACCCAAACACTAACCCTAGATCTAAACCTGACCCTAACCCTAAAACGAACCCTAACACTAACCCTACCAGTAAACCTATAATTAAACCTAACATTAACACTAGAACTAGGCCAAACCTAATACTAAATAGAGTCATAAATCTCTCCTTAGCCCTAAACAAATACTTAGCACTAGCCCTAACAATAACCCTTAACCTAACATAAAGACTAAACCTATCACTAGACCAAATGCTAGTCCTAATTGTGGCCCTAACCATAAAACTAACCGTAACCCAACGATGACACTTAATCTAATTGAAATCCTAGCTCGAAACATTATCCTAAACAAAACCTAATCCTAACACTAGACTTATCCATAATCCTAACCTAACACTAGCCATAAACATATCCCTAGCTCTTACATTACCCATAGCTCTAACGTTAGCACTAAATATCACACAAAACCTAGCCCTTATCCTAGCCCTAAACCTAGCTCTAATTATAATCCTAACCATAACCTTAGACCTAACACTAATGTTAACACTCGCCCTAGGCCTAACCCTAGCTCAAATGCCTACACTTACCCTAAAGCTAAACCTAACATTAACCCTAGGCCTAACCGTAAACTTTCTCCTAATCCTAAACTTAACCCTAGCTCTAACCATTACCCTAAAGTTAGGCCTAACCCTAATGCAATCCCTAGGCCTACGGATAACCCTGTCGCTAACACTAACCCTATTCATTACTGTAAAAATAACTGGAACCATAATCCTAATTCTATCCATTACCCTAACTCTAAACCTAACCCACTGCTAATTCAAGCATTAACCCTAAATCTTAACCTAAACCAAACCCTACACGGACCCTGACCCTAATAATACACCTACATCTAAACCTGACCCCTACCCTAAACCTAAGCCTTATACGAGACAAATCTATAACCTAACACTAAAACTAATACTGAACATAATCCTAAACCAAACATTAGCCCTAGCCCTAATCCTAGCCCTAACCCTAACAAAAACCCTCAGCTTAACCCTAAACCTAGCATGAATCCTAACCCAAATCCTACCTAATCTTACCACTAACCCTAATTGTAACTCTCACCATAGACCTAAAGCTAGCTATAACCCTATCCCTTCCTGTAAACCTAATCCCAACCCTAACACTTACACTAACCCTAACCCTAGGTATAACCCTAACACTAAACCTAGCGCTAATCCTAGACCTAATTTAGCAGTAAACCTAAACCTACCCCTAACCCTTGCCCAAAGACTAACTCGAACTCTCGCCCTAACCCTATTTCTAGATCTCACCCTATCCATTACCATAACACTAACAATAGCCCTAAGCTTAGCCTTAACCCTAGCCATTGCCCTAAACCTAGATCTAACCATAACAATAAATCTAAACCTAAACTTCACCCTACCACTAGTCCTAACACTATCACTAATCATAAAACTAGCCCTATACCTAGGCTTCGTTCTAAAACAAAACTGAGAAATAGCCCTATCCCTAAAGGTAGCATAACCTAAAGCCTAGACCTGACATTAGCCCTACCCATAGACCTAATCCTAGTTCTAAGTCTAGCTTTAATCCTAACCATAATTTTAACCCTAGCCCTAACCCTAATTTTATCTCTTGTCCTAGCACTAAACATAGCTGTAACATCATATCTTACCCTAACCCTAATGCTAACCCTAACCCTAGCCCTAAACATAGGCCTAAATCTAACACTAACCCTAGCACTATTCCTAGGCCTAATTTAGCCCTAACAGTAAACCTAACCCTATCCCTATCCATAAGACAAACTCTAACTCTCGCCCTAGCCTTATCCCTAGTTCTAAACCTATTCCTTACCATAAACAAAACGCTATCCCTATCCATAGCCCCAAACTTAGGCCTAACCTTCGCCCAAGGCTTAAAACTGGATCTAAAACTAAAATTAAGTATAAACCTCACCCTAACACGAACCCTAACCCTAATGGTAACTGGAAAACTAGCCCTAATTCTACCCAAAACCTAAAACAAAACTGAGCCATAACCCTAAACCTTAACGTAAACCAAACCCTAAAGCTACAAACAGTAACCCTAATACTAACCATAATCCTATCCATATCCTTAGCTCTAATTTTCTCCATTCCTAACCATAAACCTAACCAAATTCTAACCCTAGGCCTAACCCTAACCATTGCTCTAACCTAACCATAACCCTTGTCCTAACTGTAGCTCTAATCCAATCTATTACCCTAACCATAACCATAACTGAATTCTATCCCTAGGCCTAAACCTAACCCTATCCCTAACCGTAAACCTGTTTATTAGTCTAAATCTAACCTTAACCCTAAATTTAACCATAGCCATTACACTAATCCTAAAACTAACCCTAAAGCTAATTTGAGCCCTAAGCCTAATCCTTAACCTAACACATACCCTAAAACTGACACTGACCCTAATAATTCCTCTAGGTGTAAACCTGAACCTAACCTTCAACCTAACACTTAAAATAGATGTGGCCATAATCCTTACCCTAAAATTATCCCTAACCATAACCCTAGACCTGACATTAGCCCTATCCCTAATACTAGCCCTTACCCTAACACAAATCCTAGGTCTAATCATATCCCTAAGCCTAGCCTTAATCATAACTCTAACATTAATCCTAGCCCTAACCCTAATTTTATGCTTTGCCCTAGCCCTAAATGTAGCTGTAACATCATACCTTTCCCTAACCCTAATGCTAATCCTAATCATTGCCCTAAACCTAAGCCTAAACCGACCACTAACCATAGCTCTAATCAAGCCCTAATTTAGCACAAACCCTAAACCTAACACTATCCCTAGCCCTAAGACTAACTCTAACTCTCGCCCTATCCCTATCCCTAATTCTAAACCTACCATTACCATAACCCAAAACCTATCCCTATCCCTAGCCCCAATGCTAGCCCTAACCTTCATCCTAGCTATAAACCAGGATCTAACCCTAAACTTAAGACTAAAGATCACTCTAAAACTACCCCTAACTCTAATGCTAATTGGAAAACTAGCCCTAAGCGTACCCTAGCCCTAAAATAAAATAGAGCAATAACCCTAACCCTAACCCTTAACCTAAAGCAAACCATAACCCTACACCTAGCCCTAATTCGAGTCCTAACCATAACCCTAGAAGTAACCCTGTTGAGGGCCACAGCGGAATTGGGATGACGCATGGCATTTTTGAAAGAAGTAGTGGTTGAGAGGTGATGCCAGCAATCCATTAAGATGATGACTTTTGAGTTCTCACGGAGTTCCCATTGAGTTCTGGTTGAGCTCTCACAGGGATTCCTGAAGAGTTCACGTTTGTTGGTGAAGTTCTGGGGGTGGGAGTTCCGGTTGGTGTGTGGTGTGTCCCGGGAGAAGGCCGGGTGTGTGGCGTTCACGGGAATTCGGAAATAAAGTTTGTTCCTGCTTGAATGGCTCGTGATTTGTGCCCAGCCAGACTGCGGCATTTGGTGGCCCATGAAGGGAATGCCTGAACTCGTAGGTATGTGAAATTGCTTGCCCATGAGGGAAGGCGAGAGAATGGGTGACCATATCAAAAAACAATGTGTTCTTGTTTTAATTTGATTTGTTTTTGTTTCAAGCTGCCTATCCCTAGAACTTTCTCAGGCAAACTGGGAAAAATGGTAGCCTCAAGGTTTGAAGTTGCTCGGCCCTGAGGAAGAGATAAAGATAGACCATGAATATACATTTCAAAAAAATAGGAAAATTGATACAAAAATTTTTTGTTCTGTTTTTGTTTTGTTTGCTTTGGTTTTGTTTTGAGTTATCTGTTTGAGTTGCATTATCCTTGTAGCAGAAATATGGGGTCAGAAATTAGCAAAAAAACAAACCAAAAGAATGTTAAGTAAATTGTTTGAGGAAGGAGGCACCCCAGTAAAACCAAAAACAGTTATAGCATACGTTGATACAATACAAAAATGTAGCCCATGGCTTTTTAAGGAGGGGTTGTTGAATATATCACAAAGGGACTGTCATGGTGAATATTTAAGGGACAGTGAAAAGAAAAACACAGGAACTCTGCCAGTTGGCACATTGCCATTGTGGATGATAATACGATTTTTTTTTTCCTAGTCAAAGCTTTCCGTTCAGATTATGGTAGAAGACATATTAGATCAGGAAAAGGAGGAGGCCTCTCGAGATAGTCAGAAAGGGGAAGAAAGTTTAGAGCAGAAAAAGCCATCAGGGGAAAAGTTACAACAGGAGGCTGCTACTAACACCTTTCTATCACCAGAGGGCATAAGTGTCCAATGAACAGCCTCACCTATGGGGCCCCTGTACCCTGTAGTTGATAGATGGGATCCTGAGACAGGACCTCAAAGATTAGCATGCCCTGTATTTGAGTCAGCAGGAGGGCAGCGAAACCACCATGTTTTAGATTTCAAAACAGTGAAGCAGCTAAAAGAGGCTGTAACAACCTATGGTCCTCAAGCACCGTTCACTATAAGATTGGTCGAATCCATTACCAACTTGAACATGACACCAGCCGATTGGATTAGTATGTGTAAAGCTGTTCTAAATGGAGGACAATACCTGTTATGTAAAGTTTCCAATGAGGAATTTTGCATGGAGACAGCTAGGTGAAATGCAGCAGCTGGTTATCCTCAGAGAAAACTAAATATTTTGTTAGGAAAAGGAACTTATGAGGTTCAGCTAAAACAAATTGCATATGATTCTGCTATATACTCACAAATTGCTGCAGATGCAGTTAGGGCTTGGGAGACTTTACAAGGACATGAAGATTTACAAGGTCAATTATCTAAGGTAAATCAAGGAGCTAATGAAACTTACGCTTAATTTGTAAATAGGCTTATTCAAACAACTACCAGAGATTTTGGGGATACAGAGCAAGCAATGCCATTAATTAAACAGCTAGTTTTTGAGCAAGCAAACAGATGGTGCAAGGAGGCCATTAGACCACAGAAATATGGAGATTTAAACACATATATTAAATTATGTAGAGACATTAATGAACAAGGGCAAGTCTTGGCAGCTGCAGTACAAAAGGCTTTAGATGGCAGGCCGAAAACATGCTACAATTGTGAACAAACAGGACATTTTAAAAGGAGTTGCCCCATAGGAGGAGGGTTTAACAAAGCTAGGTATCAAAGGAGTAGAATACCAGGTATTTGCCCACAATGCCATAGAGGAGACATTGGGCTAATGAATGCCGTTCTCAAACCACCATAGAGGGTACTCCATTATCAAAAAAACGAACAAGGACCAGGTGTTTACCCATGATATCACGGAGAAAAGCATTGCGCCCTATTGCCAAAAAATGGACAGGGGGGCCCAGTGCTCCGGGGCCCACAACCACAAATATACAGGGCAATGGAGGAACCCAGCAACACCATCAGGGTAGTGCCCAGGACACATTGTCATTAGATCTCTCATCAGACAAACCAGAGGAAGTGCAGGATTGGACAACTGCGCCTCCGCCAGAGCAGTAGTAACTCCAGAGATGGGAGTTCAAATCATTCCCACAGGGGTAAAAGGGCCTCTTCCCCAAGGAACAGTAGGCTTCTTATTGGGACGCAGTTCTTCTACTCTAAAAGGACTTATAATAAGTCCTGGGGTAATTGATCCTGATTATGAAGGTGAAATAAAATTTATAACTAGTTCTCTAAGAGGTATATCAGTAATTTCACCAGGAGATAGAACAGCACAGTTATTAATAATACTAAGCCTGCATGATAAATTTTCCAGCCATACTATAGAAAAAGGTTCAAGGGGATTAGGCTCCACAGGTGTAGATTGGGCTATGCTTTCTTTAAATTTAGATTCTCGCCCCATGCTAATACTACATATTCAAGGACATGAATTTAATGGGCTACTGGACACAAGTGCAGACCTTAGCATCATATCTCGTCAAGAATGGCAGAAACACAAACTAAAAAGTTTTTTTCTCAGCAAAAGAAACAATAAGAGAGGTAAATAGGGAGCCTACATCCTGGGAACAAATCTTTACTCCTCACACTTCAGATAGAGCCCTAATATCCAGAGTATACAATGAACTCAAAAAATTAAACAATAAGAAAATGAATAACCCAATCAACAAATGGGCCAAGGACCTGAACAGATACTTCTCAGAGGAGGACATACAGTCAATCAACAAGTACATAAAAAAATGCTCACCATCTCTAGCAGTCAGAGAAATGCAAATCAAAACCCACCCTAAGATACCATCTCACTCCAGTAAGATTGGCATCCATTATGAAGTCAAACAACAACAAGTGCTGGTGAGGATGTGGGGAAAAGGATACACTTGTACATTGCTGGTGGGACTGCAAATTGGTGCAGCCAATTTGGAAAGCAGTATGGAGATTTCTTGGAAAGCTGGGGATGGAACCACCATTTGACCCAGGTATTCCCCTTCTCAGTCTATTCCCTAAAGACCTAAAAAGAGCATGCTACAGGGACACTGCTACATCGATGTTCATAGCAGCACAATTCACAATAGCAAGACTGTGGAACCAACCTAGATGCCCTTCAATAGACGAATGGATAAAAAAAATGTGGCATTTATACAAAATGGAGTATTACTCTGCATTTAAAAATTACAAAATCATAGAATTTGCAGGGAAATGGATGGCATTAGAACAGATTATGCTAAGTGAAGCTAGCGAATCCCTAAAAAAACAAATTCCAAATGTTTTCTTTGATATAAGGAGAGTAACTAAGAACCGAGTTGGGAGGAAGAGCATGAGAAGAAGATTAACATTAAACAGGGGTGAGAGGTGGGAGGGAAAAGGAAAGAGAAGGGAAATTGCATGGAAATGGAAGGAGACCCTCATGGTTATACAAAATTACATATAAGAGGAAGTGAGGGGAAAGGGGAAAAAAACAAAGGGGAGAAATGAATGACAGTAGATGGGGTAGAGAGAGAAGATGGGAGGGGAGGGGATGGGGGATAGTAGAGGATAGGAAACGCTGCAGAATACAACAGACACTAGTATAGCAATATGTAAAACAGTGGATGTGTAACCGATGTGATGCTGCAATCTTTATACGGGGTAAAAATGGGATTTCATAACCCACTTGAATCAAAGTGTGAAATATGATATGTCAAGAACTATGTAATGTTTTGAACAACCAACAATAAAAATTAAAGGAAAAAAAATGGGGGGTTTGGACTTAATGACCTGGATGTCCCTGCTACTTCTGGCAGTATAATAAAATTAAAACTAATAATATCTTACAGAAAAAAAAAAAAAAAAAAAAAAGAATGGCCGAAACATTGGCCATTACAATAGGCCACTCAAATGCTTTGAGGCCTAGGAGTGGCAACTAATGCCCATAGAAGTGCAATAGTATTAGATTGGAAGGATCCTGAAGGATGTGAAGGAACTATACAGCCATATGTATTGGATCATATTCCTATAGATTTATGGGGATCAGATGTCCTATATAAATAAGGTTTGACATTAACAAATAACATCAATCCAAATGCGCCCACTATTAGGGATAGACAAGGTTTCAGGAAAGAAAAAAAATAAGGAGAACAAGAACAAGGTATAGCAGCACCAATTCAAATAGATCAAGGAATAAATAGACATGGATTGGGTTTTCAGAAGGGGTCACGGAGACAATAAAAATTACTTGGAAATCAGAAAAACGAGTATGGTTTCCTCAGTGGCCCGTGACTAAAGAAAAGATACAAGCAGCCCACGACCTGGTCAAAGAACAATTAGTGGAGGGACATATACAACCTTTCATATCTCCCCATAAATCTCCCATTTTTTTCATCAAAAAGAATTCTGGTAAATGATTCCCCAATTGTCTGCTTTGCCAAAAACCTGGTATGTTTTAACTATAGATATTAAAGATTTTTTTTTTCAATTCCAATTCATGCTGAGGATAGTCCATGTTTTGCATTTACTATCCCTGCACTGAATCATGAAGGTCCTGATCAGAGATATGAATGGAAAGTACGCACTCAAGGGATGGTTAACAGCCCAACTATGTGTCAAATTTATGTTAACAAAGCAATCCAGCCACTTAGAAATCAAAATCCTGAACTACAAATATTTCACTATATGGATGATGTATTATTAGCACACAAAGATAAAAACACATTGCTAGAATGTTATGCCACACTTACAAATTTATTCAAAATCATAATCTAGAGATAGCAATAGATAAAGTACATTTAAATTTTCCAATTAATTATTTAGGAGTTCTATTATCCTCAACCATGGTGTGTCCACCAAAAATTCAAATACGAGTAGATCAACTGAAATCACTTAACGACTTTCAAAAGTTATTAGGAGACATAAATTGGATAAGTCCTTAACTAGGCATACCAACAGGAGAATTGGGACCTTTATTTGATATCCTAAAAGGACCATCGGATCCAAATTCACCCCGCTTGTTAACACCTGAAGCAAGAAAGACATTAAAACTCATTGAAACATATATGGAAAATATGCATTTGGATAGAATTGATATAAGTTTGCCTTTATTATTTATTGTAATACAACCGAAAATATTCCTACAGCAGTATTTTGGCAAGAGGGTCCATTATTGTGGAAACATTTATCTTATTCTCCTAACACTATTCTTACTAGGTATCCTGAGACTGTAGGACAATGAATACTCAAAGGAATAAAAGCAGCAAAGGGAATGTTTGGAATTTCTCCTAATAAAATTATTACTCCATATACTATGGATCAAATTGATGAGTTAGATAATGAGTTAAATACTTGGGCAATAATCATATGTAAATCTAATATTTCATTTGATAATTACTTACCATCTAATCCTTTGTTGTCTTTTTGGTCTTCGAATCCTGCAGTTTTTCCAAAAATGACAAGAAAAACACCTATCATTAATGCTCAATATATATTCATGGATGGGTCAAATAATGGTACAGCAGAACTAGATACCCCTTATCAAACTTTTACATTTTTAGTACCCAAACAATCAGCTCAAAAGGTAGAGCTTAATGCAGTATTACAAACTTTTGTGATGTTTAAAGTTTCTTTATTTAATTTATTTTCTGATATTATATAGTTAATGCTATAGTATCCCTTGAATATGCTGGTAGGATTTTCCCTTCCTCTACTGTTTTCTCTTTGTTTTCCACTATACAAAGTCCAATCTGGGACAGAAAAGATCCACTCTTTAGAGGAGATATCAGAGCACATACAGGATTGCCTGGAGCCCTTAGTTTGGGCAATGATTTAGCAGATAAAACTACACATGACATACATATTTTCTATACACTAGAAGAAGCTACAAATTTTCTTAAAAGGTTCCATGTCAATGCTAATACTTTAAGAAACCATTTTAAAATAACTAAGGAACAAGCTTCACAAATAATAAAACAATGTCAAAATTGTATGACCTTTTTACCACAATTTAATATTGGAGTCAATCCTAGAGGACAGATACCTAACCATATTCGGCAGATGGATGTCACACACTTGCCAGGATTTGGAAAATTAAAATATTTCCATGTTACCGTTGATACTTTTTCCGAATTTTTAATGGTCAACCTTCATGCTGGAGAAAAAACTAAAGATATTATATCTCATTGCTTACAGAATTTTGCCACTGTGGACTTTCCAAAACAGTTAAAAATAGATAATGTCCATGTCTACACCTCTACCTCTTTTAAACAATTTTGCTCATCATTTGGCATTACTCACTATTTCTAGTTCTAACCCTATCTATTACCATAAAACTATCACTAGCCCTAAACGTAGCCCTAACCCTAGCCATAGCCCTAAACCTAGATCTAACCATAACAATATATCTAAGCCTAAACTTCACCCTACCATTAGCCCTAACACTATTGCTAATCATAAAACTAGCCCTAACCCTAGGCCTAGTTCTAAAACAAAACTGAGCCTTAGACCTATCCCTAACCCTTGCCTAACCTTAACCCTAGACCTGACATTAGCCCAATCCTTATCCCTAATCCTAGTTCTAAGCCTAGAATTAATCTTAACCCTAATTTTAACCCTAGTCCTAACCCTAAATTTATACCTTGTCCTAGCATTAAACATAGCTGTAACATCATACCTTACCCTAACCCTAATGCTAACCCTAACCCTAGCCCTAAACCTAGGCCTAAATCTAACACTAACCCTAGCACAAATCCTAGCCCTAATTTAGACCTAACACTAATCCTAACCCTATCCCTATCCCTAAGACTAACTCCAACTCTCGCTCTAGCCCTATCCCTAGTTCTAAAACTATCCCTTACCTTAACCCAAATGCTAGCCCTATCCCTAGCACCAAACTAATCCCTAACCTTCGCCAAGGCTTAAACCTAGATCTAAAACTAAAATTAAGTATAAACCTCATCCAAACACTAGCTTTAACCATAATTCTTATTGGAAAACTAGCCCTAAATCTACCCTAACACTAAAACAAAACCGAGCCATAACCCTAACCCTTAACCTAAACCAAACCCTAAAGCTACATCTAACCCTAAACCTAGCCCTAATTTGAGTCCTAACCCTAATCTTAGAAATAACCCTAACACTAACTCGGCCCCTAAGACTAACCCTAGCTCCAAACATTGCCCTAAAGATAACCCTAGAACTAACCCTAAACAGAAACCTTGTTCTTTCATTAGCCATAGCCCTAATGATAACACAAATCCTAGTCTGAATCCAATACCTAACCCTATTTTTTAATTCTAACCCTAACCCTAACACTAGCCATAAACCTAACCCTAACCCTAACCCTAACTTAAACCCTATCCCTTTCCCTAAGCCAAACCCTAACCCTAATGATACCCTAGTCCTAAACTTAATCCTTAGCCTACTCCAAATCCTACCTCTTTTACTAGTCCTATCGTAGCCTCATTCTAGCTCTAAACCTAACCCTAACCCTGACCCTTATTCTGACCCTAACACTACCTCTAACTCTAAACCTTATTGTAACACTAAACTAAACCCTAACACTTCCCATACCGGTAAACCTATAATTGAACCCAACAGTAACACTAGCACTAGACAAAACCTAATCTTAATATAGTCATAAATCTAGCCCTAGCCCTAAAAAAAACCTAGCACTATCCCTAACAATAACCGTTAACCTAACTTAAAGACTAACCCTATCCCTAGACCCAAAGCCACTCTTAATTCTGGCGCTCACCCTAAACCTAACCCTATCCTGAACAATGACATTTAACCCTAAACAAACTTTAGCTCTAAACCCTATTCTAACCCAAAATCTTACCCTAACACTAGACATATCCATAAACCTGACCCTAAAACTATCCATAAACATATCCCTAGATCTTATATTTCCCATAGCCCCAATGTTAGCCCTAAACCTCACACAAAACCTAGCCCTTATCCTAGCCCTAAACCTAGCCCTAATTGTAATCCTAATCATAATCCTAGACTAAACCTAATCCTATGGACGCCCTAGCCCTAAACCTAGCTCAGACTCTAACCCTTAACCTAAACACAACCCTAACCCTAACCCTAGCCCTGACTCTAACCCTAACCCTCGCCCAAGACCTAACCCCAGCTCAAATGCTAATACTTACCCTAAAACTATCCCTGACACTAACCCTAGGCCTAACCTTAAACCTAGCCCTAATCGTAACCTAATCCCTAGCCCTATCCTTAGCTCTAACACTGTCCATTACCCTAAAGATGAGCCTAACTCATATGCTAACCCTAGGCGTAACGCTAACACTATCGCTAACACTAACCCTATCCATTACTCTAAATCTACCTTAACTGTAAACCTAATCCTAGAAATAATGTTAAACTTAACACTAGCCTAATGTAAAGACTAACTATCCTAGCACTAGCCTTAACCCTGTCCATTAAACTACTCCTAACCTGAACCCAAAACCTAACTGTGTCATTACCCGATCCCTAAACATAAGACTAATTTGAGCCCTAAACCTAAACGTTAACCTAAACCAAACCCTAACCTTGACCCTGATTCTAATAATAACCATATCTCTAAACCTGACCCTAACAAGAAACCTAACCTTTATAATAGACCTTGCCATAAACCTAACCCTAAAACTATCCCTAACTGTACCCTAGACCTGACATTAGCCCTAGCTATAATCCTAGCCCTAACCCTAATACAAAACTTAGCCCATATCCTAGCCATGAACCTTGCCTTAATCATAACCCTAACCCTAACTTTAACCCTAAATTTAATCCTAATTCTCACCCTAGTCCTAAAACTAGCTATAATCCCATCCCTTACCCTAAACCTAATCCTAACCCTAACACTAATCCTAGCCCTAACCCTAGGCCTAACCTAACACTAACCCTAGCCCAAATCCAAGCCCTAATTTAGCCCTATCCCTAACCCTAACCCTAGCCCTAAGACTAACTCTAACTCTCACACTAGCCCTATACCTAGTTCTAACCCGATCCCTTACCATCACCATACACCTAGCCCTAAACGTAGTCCTACCTTAGCCCTATACTTAGTCCTATCTCAAAACCTAGATATAAACCTAACTATAAATTTAACCCTAACTCTAAGACTAAATCTAACCATAACTCTACTCTTAACGCTAATCCTTAACCTAAGCCTAAATTTCACACTTAAACTAGCCCTAACTCTAAGACTAATCTTAAAACTAGCCCTAACCCTATCTGTAGCCCTAAAACAAAACCGAGCCATAGCCCTAACCTTAACCCTTAACCAAAACCAAACCCTAACCCTACACCTAGACCTAACTCTATCCCTAATTATAGTCCAACCATAACCTGAAAACTAACCCTGACCCTGACTTTGACCCTAACACTAACTCTGGCTCTAAACATCATCATCACTGTAAACCTAACCTTATCACTAGACCTAGACCTAACTCTAACTCAATAACTACCTGTAGTCATAAACCTACTTCATACATTAGCGGTAGCCTTAACCCTAGCCCTAATCTAACTCAAAACCTAGCCTTAATCTGAGTCCTAAACCTAGTTTTAACCCTAAACTTAAACCTAACGCTAACCCAAAGACTAGCTTTAATCTTGTACATAACCCTAGCCCTAACCTTAGGGCTAACCCTATCCATTACCCTAAAGATAACCCTAACACTTCTGATAAACCTAGGCCTTACCCTAACCCTATACATTACACTAAACCAAACCTAAACCCTAAATCTAACACTGTCATTACCCTAACCTTAAATCTAACACTAATTCCAGGCCTGCACCTAAACACTAACTTAAACCAAACTCTAATCCTAACCCTGATTCTAAATACAACTCTAGATCTAAACCTGACCCTAACGAAAAACCTAATCCTTATACTGGACCAAGCCTAAACCTAACACTAAATATATCCCTAACTGTAACCCTAGACCTGACATTAGCCATAGCCCTAATACTATCCCTAACCTTAAAACAAATCCTAGTCCTCATTGTAGCCCTAAACATAGCCTTAATCATAACCCTAACCCTAGCCCTAGTTCTAAACCTATACTAACTTTTGTCCTTGCCCTAAACCTTGCTAAAACCACATCCTTAGCCTAAACTAAACCCTAACTGTAACCCTAATCCTAATGATAACCCTTGCCTTATTCTTAGCCCTAGCACTAACCTTAGATCAAAACCTAACTCTAAACCTAACCCTAACTCGATGTCTAAGCCTAATTCTAAAACTAGCCCTAACCCCAGCCCTAACATAACCCTATCCATAATTTAGCCCTATCCCTGAACTTAACCCTAACCCTAGCCCTAAGACTAACTCTAACTTTCACACTAGCCATATCACTCGTTCTAACCCTGTCCCTTACTCTAACCCTAACCCTAACCCTAAATCTAGAACTAATCCTTGCCCTATCCTTATCCATAGAAATAACCTTAGGCAAAACGTAACTCTAAATCTAGCCCTAACCTGAAGCTTAAGCTTACCCCTAACACTAGCCCAAACCATAACACTAATCCTAAAATGAGCCCTAACCCTAGCCCTAGCCTTATAACAAAATGAGCCATAGCTCTAACCCTAACCAAATCCTAACCTTACACCTAGACCTAACCCTAGCCCTAAATTGAGTTGGAAGCCCAACCTTAAAATTAACCCTGAACCTGACACAGACCCTAATACTTCTAGGTCTAAACATCACCCTAACCCCAAACCTAACCCTAACAGTAAACCTAACACTAAAACCCTAAAACTAGCCCTAAATGTAAACCTAGTACTTACATTAGCTGTAACCCTAACCCTAGCCCTAATATAACCCAAAACCTAGCCCTAATCCAAGCCCTTACCCTAGCTTCAAACCTAAACTAACCGAAACACTAGCCCTAATTGTAACCATAACTCTAGCCTTAAACTGATCTCTAACTCTATCCATTACCATAACCATAACCATAACCATAATGATAACCCTAGGCATAAACCGAACCCTATCCTGAATCCTAAAACTTCCATTACCCTAAACCTAACCTGAATCTTAAACCTAACCCTATCATTACCCTAACCCTAATCCTAAAACTAATTCAAGCCCAAACTTGAAACCTTAATCTATCCCAGACTTTGACCCTAATAATATCCCTAGCTCTAAACTTGACCATAACCCAACACCTAACCCTTAGCCTAGATGTAGACATAAACCTAATCCTAAAACTAACTTTAACCATAATTCTGGACCTGAAATTAGCTCTAGCTGTAGTCCTATCCCTATCCATAAACACACACCTAGCCCTCATCCTAGCCCTAAACCTAGCCTTAATCATAACCCTAATTCTAGCCCTACACCTAATTCTAATTCTAACCTTCACCCTACCTCTAAATCTAGGTATAATGTCATTCCTTACCCTAAATTTAAACCTAACCCTAAACCTAAACCTAGGCTTAAGCTAAACACAAAACCTAGTCCTAATCCTAGCCCTAATTTAGCTCTATCTCTAACCCTATCCTAACCCTAGCCCTAAGACTAACTCTATAACTTCCCCTAGCCCTATCCCTAGTTCAATCCCTATCTACTACCATAAACCTAACACTAGAACTAACACTTGCCCTAAAGTTGGTTCCAAACCTAACCCTAACTCGAAATTTAACCTTAAACCTAAGCCTAAGCCTAACATTAACACTAGCCCTAACACTAATTCTAATCGTAAAACTAGCACTAACCCTAATCCTAGCAGTGAAACAAAACTGAACAATAGCCCTAACCCTAAACCTTAACTTAAACCAAATACTAACACTACACCTAGACCTAAACCTAGCACTGATTCGAGTCCTAAGCCTCACCTTAAAACTAATCCTGACCCTGACTCATATCATAATACTCCCCCTAGATCTAAACAACACCCTAAACTCAAACCAAACACTAACATTAACAATAGCCCTAATTTGAGTGTTAAGGCAAACCATAAATCTAACCCTAAACCTGACTACTATTCTAACAAAACCTTAGCTATACATATCACCCTAACCTTAAACCTAACACTAGCACTCAACCTACCCCTAATCCTAACCCTACAACTAACCTTAATGGTAAACCGGGTTGTTACATTAGCCTTTGCCCTAATCATAGCCCTAACCCTAACACAAAAACTAGTCTTAAACCGAGCCCTAATCCTAGCTTTAACTCTCTTACCCTAGATCTAAATCAATCCCTTACCCTAAGCAAAAACCTAAACCTAAGTGTAACCCTAGACCTATCCCTAGTCCTTAGACTAACCAAAACCCTAACCACAATTATCGTCCTAACCCTAGCTCTAACACTATCCCAAAACCTAACCCTAACCCTGATCCTTATTCTCACCCTAAAACTAAACCTAGATCTAACCCTAACCCAAAATTTACCATAATTCTATCCTAGACCAAATCCTGAACCTAACTCTCAGCCTAGCTCTAATCATAGCTCAGAAACTAAACCTTATGCTAAACATAACACTAATCCTAATCCTAGTTTTAACCCTCATCTTAACACGAACACAAGACCTAATCCTAACCATAACCCTATCCCTAACCTTAACTCTAACTGTATCCATTACCCTAAAATAACCCTTACCATCATGCTAACCCTAGGCTTAACCCTAACCCTATCGCTTTCCCCAAACCTATCAATTACCCTAAACCTACTCTGAAACCTAAACCTAAACCAATCATTACGCTAACCTTAACCCTAATGCTAATTCGAGCCCTAAACTAACCTCAACTAAACCAAACCATAACACTGATCGTGACCCTAATAATTCCCCTAGCTCTAAACCTGAATCTTACCTTATGTAACCCTAACACTAGACCTAGCCATAAACCTAACCCTAAAACTAATCCTAACCTTAACCCTAGACCTGATATTAACCCTAGCCTTAATCCTAGCCCTAACCCTAACAAAAATCCTAGCTCTTATTCTAGCCCTAAACATAGCCTTAATTTTATCCCTAACCCAAACCCTAGGCCTAACCCTAACACTAACCCTAGCCCTAATCTTAGCCATAATTTAGACCTATCCCTAACTCTAACCCGAACTCTAGCCCAAAGATTAACTCTAACTTTTACCATAACCCTAACCCTAGTTCTAACTCTATCCCATACTAAAACCCCAATCCTAGTCCTGATCCTTGGTGTAACCCTAGCCCTATTCATAGCCCTGGCCGTAACCCTAGATCTAACCCTAACTATAAATCTAACCCTAAACCTAAACCTAAACCTAAACTTAACACTAGCCCTAACGCTAACTCTAATCCTAAAATTAGCTCTAAACCTAGCCAGAGCCCTAAAACAAAACCAAGTCATAGCCATAACCCTAACTCTTAACCTAAACCAAAACCTAACCCCTAACCATATCCCTAATTCTAGTCCTAACCCTAACCCGAAAACTAACCCTGACCCTGACTCTGACCCTAGCACTAACCCTGGCTCTAAACATCATCATCACCGTAAACCTCAACCTAACACCTGAACTAACCCTAACTCTAACCATATAACTAGCACTAATCATAACCCTACTTCATACATTTGCCGTAGCCTTAACCCTAACCCTAACCTACCGCCAAACCTAGCCTTAATCCGAGTCCTAAACCTACCTTTAACCTTAAAATTAAACCTAACCCTAACACAAAACAAGTGCAAAGCCTATACATAACCCTAGCCCTAACCTAATGTCTAAACCTATTCATTACCCTAACAATAAACCTAACCCTTAAGCTAACCCTAGGCCTAATCCTAACCCTATCCATTACACTAAACCCTGCCATTGCCCTAAACCTAAACCCTAAAGTAACCCAAACCCTAACACTGACTATAACCCTAAAAATAACCCGATATAAACCTGCATCTTACCCTTAAACTAAACATTACCCTGGAATAAACCATAAACCTAACACTGAATTTAGCCATAACAATAACCCTAGACCTGACATAAGCACTAGCTCTAATAATATCCCTAACCCTAACACAAACATTAAACCTCATCCTAGCCATAAACCTAGCCTTAATCATTCCCATAACCTTAACTAACCCTAACCCTAATACTAACCCTTGTCCTAGCCCTAAATCTAGCCAAAACAACATCCCTTACCCTAAACATATCCCTAACTCCAACCCTAAACTTTTCATCACAATTGCCCTATCCTTAGCCCTAGCTTTAACACTAGATCTGAACGTAACTTTAAATTTAACCCTAACTCGATGCCTAAGCCTAAAAGTAGCCCTACCCCTGATGCTAATTCTAAAACTAGCTCTAACCCTAGCCCTAACACTAACCCTAGTCGTAATTTAGCCCTATCCCTAAACCTAACCTTAACCCTAGCCCTAAGAATAACTCTCTCACACTGGCCCTATCACTCGTTCTAATCCTACCCCTTCCCATAAACATAAAACTATCCAAATTCTAGTACTAACCCTTGCCCTATCTTTAGTCCTAGCACTAACCTTAGATAAAAACTTAAGTCTAAATTTAACCCTAAACCGAAGCCTAAGCCTAAATCTAAGACTAGCCCTAACCCTAACAGTAATCCTAAAAATTTCACTAACCCCAATCCTAGCCCTAAAACCAAACCAAGACAAAGCTCTAACCCTAAGCTTTAACCTAAACAAAGCCCTAACCCTACACCTAGCCCTAACCCCAGCCCTAATTCGAGTTTTAAGCCAAACCCTAAAACTAACCCTGACCCTTACTCTGACCATAACACTTACCCAAGATCTAAACATAACCCGAACCCTAAACCTAAACCTAACAGTAAACCTAGCCCTAAAACACAAAAACTAGCCATAATCATAACCCTACTACTTACATTAGTTGTAATCCTAAGCCAAGCACTAACTTGACCCAAAACCTAGTCCTAATTGAAACCATAAACCTAGCCCTAAACTGATTTCTAACTCTATCCATTACCATAATCCTAACCTTAACCCTAATGCTAATTTGAGCCCTAAATTTAAACCTTAACCTACCCCCAAACCGTACCCCAGTACTTGACCCTAATAATACCCCTAGCTCTAAACCTGACACTAACCATAAACCTAACCCTTACACTATACGTACCCATAATCCTAATCCTAAAATTATATTTAACCATAATTGTGGACCTGAAATTAGCCCTAGCACTAATCCTAGCCCTAACCCTAAAAAAAAAAAAAAACCTTAGCCCTCATCCTAACACTAAACCTAGCCTTAATCATAATCCTAACCCTAACCACAGCCATACTCTAATTATAACCCTCACCCTGCCTCTAAAACTAGCTATAAAGCCATCCCATACCATAAACATTGCTCTAACTCTAAACCTAAACTCTAAACTCTAACCCTTACGCTAACACTAACCCTAACCCTAACCCTAACCCTAGGCTTAAACTCAACACTAAACCTATCCCTAATCCTAGCCCTAATTTGGCCACATCTCTAAACCCAAACCTTAACCCTAGCCCTAAGACTAACTCTTGCCCTAGCCCTATCCCTAATTCTAACCCGATCCCTTACCATAACCCTAAACCTAGCCATAACCCTTGCTGTATCCTTAGTTCTAGCCCTAACTCTAGATCTAACCCTAATTTCAAATTTAACCCTAACCCTAATCCTAAGCCTAACACTAACACTAGCGCTAACTCTAACCCTAGGAGTGAAACAAAACCGAGTATGAGCCCTAACACTAAACCTCAACTTAAACCAAATACTAACACTACAACTAGACCTAAACCTAGCCCTCATTCAAGTCCTAACCCTAACCTTAAAACCAACCCTGACCCTGACTCATATCCTAACACTCACCCTAGCTCAAAACACCACCCTCACCTTAAACTGAACGCTAACAGTAAACCTAGCCCTAATTGGAGTCCTAACTCTCACCCTAAATCTAAGCCTGACCCTGACTCCTATCCTAACACGAACTCTAGCTATAAATATCAACCTAACCTTAAACCTAATTTTAACACTAAACGTAACTTGTAGCCTAACACTAAAACTAACCCTAATGGTAACCCTAGTTCTTACATTAGCCATTGCCCTAACCCTTGCCTAACCCTAACAAAAGACCTAGGAAAAAATCCGAGCCCTAAACCTAGCTTTAACCTTAATTCTAACCAAAACATAGTCATAACCCTAGCTCTAAACCAATCCCTTACCTAAGCAAAACCCTAACCCTATGGGTAACACTAGACCTATGCCTAATCCTTACGCTAACCAAAACAATAACCCTATTAATAGCCCTTACCCTTGCCCTCATTCTAGATCTAACCCTATCCAAACCCTAACACTAACCCTGACCCTTTTACTGACACTACCACTAATCCTAGGTCCAATCCTAACCCTAACCCTAACCCAAAATATACCATAATCCTATCCCTAGACCTAATCCTGAACCTAACTCTCAGCCTAGCCCAAACCATAGCTCAGAACCTAACCCTTACACTAAACATAACTCTAACCTAACCCTAGTTCTAACTCTCACCCTAACCCTAAATCAAGAACTAATCCTAACCATAATGCTAACCCCAAAGTTAAGTCTAACTGTGTCATTACCCTAAACATAACCATTACCCTAGTGCTAACCCTAGGCTTAACCCTAAACATATCACTATCCCCAAATTTATCAATTACCCTAAACCTACCCTGAACCCTAGACCTAATCCAATAATTACCCTAACCCTAAACCTAATGCTAATTTGAGCCCTAAACCTAAACTCAAACCTAAACCAAATCCTAACACTGACACTGACCCTAGTAATTCCCCTAGCACTAAAACTCACTCTTACCCTATACCTAACCCTTACACTAGACCTAGCCATAAAAGTAACCCTAAAACTTTCCCTAAGCATAACCCTAGACCTGATATTAGCGCTAGCCATGATACTAGTCCTAACCCTAACACAAACCCTAGCCCTTATCCTAGCCCTAAACATAACCTTAATTATAACCCTAACCATAACCCTAGGCCTAACCCTAACACTAACCGTGGCCCTAATATTAGATCTAATTTAGCCCTATCCCTAACCTTAATGCTAACCCTAGTCCAAAGTCTCAACTTAGTCCTAACCCTAGTTATAACCCTATACTTTACTTGAACCCTAATCCTAGCCCACACCATAGGTCTAACACTAGCCCTATTCATAGCCCTAGCAGAAACCCTAGATCTAACCCTAACTCTAAATCTAAGCCTAACCCTTAGCCTAAAACTAAACCTAACACTAGCCCTAAGCCTAAGGCTAATCCTAAAACTAGCACTAACTCTAGCCCTAAAACAAAACCAAGCCTCAGACGTAATCCTAACCCTTAATATAAACTAAGCCCTAACCCTACACTTAGCCATAACTCTAGCCCTAATTGGAGTCTTAAGCCAAACCCTAAAACTTACCCTGACCCTGACTCTGACCTTAACACTAACCCTAGCTCTAAACATCACCCTAACCCTATACGTAAACCTAACAATAGACCTAGCCTAACCCTAACCCTAAAATTAGCCCTAATCACAACCCTGGTACTTATATTAGCTGTAACCCAAACCTAGCCTTAACCCAAAACCTAGCCCTATTCTGAGCACTATTCCTAGATGTATACCTAACCCTAACCCTATCACTAATTGTAACTATAACCCTAGCCGTAAACCTAGATTTAACCCTAATCCTAACCCAAAGCCTAACCCTATCAATAATCATAACATTGACCCTAGCTGTACCACTATCTCTTACCCTATCCATTACCCTAACCATAACCCTAACCCTAATGCTAAATCTGGGCCTAAATCTAACTGTATCCCTAATCCTAACCCTATCCATTACCCTAAACCTAACCTGAAACCTAAACCTAAAACTTTTTTTTACCCTAATCCTAACTCTAATGCTAATTCGAGCCCTAACATTAAGCATTAATCAATCTAAAACATTAATCGCGACCCTGATCCTAATAGTACCCTTAGCACTAAACCTGACCCTAACCCTAAACCTAAACAGTACTTTTTTGAGAAATTAAATTAAAATCTAGAGAAGAAAAAATTAATGTTAAGAAGACAGATTAGTGCTTAGTACTGGGCAACTTGTTCTTGTTCCTGTGCACAATGGTTTGTGCTCTTACTCTTGTTTGATTAAAATTAATAACAAGTCAACCACTTGCCGTAACCATGGCACCAGTTCCAGTCAATAAGTCAAGAAAGAATAGTCAAGGTATAGGCCAATATTTTGGGACATTTCTAACTATTATTAAAAGTTAAATAACCAGAAACAGCTCAAAGCAAAACACGAACTGTAAGTACAAATACTTGCTTATGCATAAGCCAAGATACGTTCTTCTATTCTAATTGTAGCTACGTAATATTTTGTTTCTTTGAATAATGATTCCTGTTTTGTAACCACAAAGTACTGTGAGCCTGCCAAAATGAAAAGTATATATGATCAACTTCACAAGTAAAGATTGGGATCAGCACCTTCACTTTGGTGTCTGTGTTGTTTCTGCACCCCCCTTTCGCCGACTCCTCACCATCTGTTCGTCTCCTGAGACCCCCCTGTTGGAGCTGGACTCTGACAATTTTGGGTTTGGTTAAGGCTAGGGTTACGCTATGGCTAATGTATAAACTAGTGTTAAAATTAGTGCTAGTGTTAGGGTTAGGGTTAGGGTTAGGGCTAGGTCTAGGTTTATGGTTAGGTTTATGGTTAGGGTGATGTTTAGAGCAAGGGTTATAGTTAGGGTCACTGTCAGAGTCAGGGTTAGTTTTATGCTTAGGGTTAGAACTCGAATTATGGCTAAAGTTAGTACTAGGTGTACGGTTAGGGTTTGGTTTAGGTTAAGGATTAGGGATATATGTTGGTTTTGTATTGGGGTTATGGCTAGATTATGGATTAGCATCAGGGTCAGGGCTAGTGTTAGGTTGAGGTTTAGGCTTAGAGTTAGGGTTAGGCTTAGAGTTAGGGTTATATTTAGGGTTAGGGATAGTGATAGGGCTAGGTTTAGGGTGAGTGTTAGGGTTATGGTAACGAATATGATTAGAACTAGGGATACGGCTAGGGTGAGAATTAGAGTTAGTCTTAGTAATAGTATTAGGGATAGGGTTAGGGTTAGGGCTAATTTAGGACTAGGATTAGGGCTAGGGTTTGGGCTAAATTAGGGCTGGGATTAGGGCTAGAGTTATGGTTAGGTTTAGGGCCAGAATTCTAACCATTACACTAGCCCTATCACTAGCCCTAACTCTATCCATTACCCTAAACATAACCATAACTCTAATGTTAACCTTAGACCTAACCCTAAACTTATCCTTAACCCTAACCTATTTCATTAACCTAAACCTAACCTGAACCCTAAACATAACCCTATCATTACCCTAACCCTAACACTAATGCTAATCCGAGCCCTAAACCTAAACCTTAACCTAACCGAAACCCTAACTCTGACCCTTCCCATGATAATACACCTACCTCTAACCTTGACCCTACCCTTAAACCTAACCTTTATACTAGGCCTAGCCATAAACTTAACCCTAAAACTAACCCTAACCATAACCCTAGACCTGACATTTGCCCTAGCCATAATTCTAGCCGTAAACTTAACACAAACCAAATCAATAACCCTAACCCTAACCCTATCCCCAATCCTATCCATAAACCTAGTCCTAAATTTAGCTCTAGCCCTATCAATTACCATAAGCATAACCCTAATTATAATGCTAACACTAGGCCTAAATCTAACCCTATCCCTAACTGTAACCCTATCCATTATGCTCAATCTAACCTGAACCCTAAACCAAACCCTATCATTACACTAACCTAAACCCTAATGCTAATTCGAGCCCTAACCCTAAACCCTAACCTAAACAAAACCCTAAACCTGACCCTGACCCTAATAATACCCCTAGATCTAAACTTGATCTTTCCCCTAAACCTAACACTTACCCTAAACGTAGCCATAAACCTAACCCTAAAACTACCCCTAACTGTAATCCTAGATATGACATTCTCCCTAACACTACTCATAGCCCTAACCCTAACACAAACCCTAGCACTCATCCTAGCCCTAAACCTAGCCTTAATCATAACTCTAATGAAACCCTAGCCCTAACTCTAATTATAACCTTTGTCCTAGCCCCATCCCTAGCTCTAACCCCATTGCTTACACTAAACAGAACCCTAAGCCTAAAACTAACCCTAAGTCTAAACATAATCATAAATCTAGCCCTATTACTAGTTCTAATTAAGCCCTATACCTAACTAAACACTAAGCTTAGCCGTAAGACTAATTCTCACTCTCACCCTCGCCCTATTCCTAGTTCTAACCCTATCCCTTAACATAACCCTAATCCAAGCCATAAACCAAGACCTATGCTTAGCCCTAGACCTAGCCCTAGATTTAATCCTAAATATAAATCTAACTTTAACCCTAAGCCTATATATAAACCTAACACTAGCCCTAAAACTAATGCTATGCCTAAAATTGGCCCTAACCATAGCCCTAGCCCCAAAACAAAACAGAGTCATAGCCCTAACTTTAAAAATTAACCTAAACTAAAACCTAGCCCTACACCTAGCCCTAACCCTAGCCCTAATTCGAGTCCAAACACTAATCCTAAAATACTCTGACCTTGAATTTGACCTAAACACTAACCCTAGCTCTAAACATCACCCTAATGTTATACCATATCCTACCACTAGACCTAGTCCTAACCCTAATCTTATAACTAGCCCAAATCAAAACCCTAGTCCATACATTGGCCATAACTCTAAACCTAGCCCTAACTCTAGACAAAACCTAGCCTTAATGCAAGACCTAACCCTAGCATTAACCCTAAACTAAAACCTAACACTAGCCCTAATGCTAACCTTAAACATAGCCCTAAACATAGTTCTAATCCTATCCCTTACCCTAAACTAACTCTAACCCTAATGCTAACCCTAGGACTAATCCTAATCCTTAGCCTTACCCAAACCCTAACCCTATTACTAGTGCTAACCCTAGCGCTCATTCTAGCTCTAACCATAACTCAAACTTGACAATTATTCTGACCTTAATGGTAACTGTAGGTCTAAACCTGACCCTAACCCTATACTGAACCCTAAAACTAGCAGTAGAAATAAAAGTATTCCTAAACCTAACCCTAACACTAGCTCTAGACCTAAAGCTAATCCTAAATCTAGCCATATCTCTAGCCCTAGACCTAAACAAAAACATAGCCCTAGCCCTAATGATAAACCTTAATCTAACACAAACACTAAAACTACCACTAGTCCTAACTCTAGTGATAATTCTGGGTTTAACCCTAACCCTAACTGTAACCCAAACACTGGTCATGACCCTAACACTAACCCTAGCTCTAAACATCACACTAACACTAACCCTAACATTAAACTTGACCTACCATAACATTTACCCAAAACGTAGCCATAATCATAACCCTGATTCATACATTAGTTGTAGGCCAAACACTACTCCCAAACTAACCCTAAACCTGACCTAATATTAGCAATAACCCTATTTTAAGCCTAACCCTTAAACTAGCCCTAACCCATACCCTAACCCTAGCTCTAATCTTAGCTCTTACCCTATCCATTACCTTAAGCTATACCCTAAACCTAATGCTAACCCTACTCCTTACCCTAATAAATAGCATAACCCAAACCCTAACCCTATTACTAGTACTAACTCTAAACTTCGTATTAGCTCTAACCCTAACCCAAACCCAAACCCTAACCCTGACAATTATTCAAACCCTAACACTAACCGTTGGTCTAAACCTGATCCTAACCCGAAACCAAACCCTAATCTTATACTTAAACATAAACTGGTAATCCTATACTTAAACCTAAAAATAACACTAGACCTAGGCCTAAACCTAATCCTAAATCTAGCCATATCTCTAGCCCTAGACCTGAACAACAACCTAGCCCTAGCCCTAACAATAACCCTTAACCTAACTCAAACACTAACCCTACCCCTAGACCTAACCCTAGTCCTAATTCTGGCACTAACCCCAATACTAACTCTAACCTGAACACTGGCCCTTACCCTAACATAATCCTAGTTCCAAAGCTCACCCTAACCAAAAACCTAATCCTAACACTAGACCTAGCCATAAAACTAACCGTAAAACTAGCCGTAATCATAACCCTAGCTCTTACATTACCCATGGCCCTAACACTAGGCCTAAACTAACACAAAACCTAGCTCTAATCCTAGGCCTGAACATAGCCCTAAGTGTAAACCAAAACCTAACCCTAACCCTAAGCCTCGCTTTAGACCTAACCCTTGCCCAAAGCCTAACCTTTACCCTTAACATAACCCTAGCACTATCCCAAACCCTAACCTAACACTAGCCCTAATCGTAACCTTAACCATAGACCTAACCATAGCTCTAATTATATCCACTACCCTAACCCTAGCCCTAATCCTAACCATAATCCTAGTCCTAACCCTAGCTCTAATTCTATCCATTACCCTAACCATAATCCTAATCCTAATGCTAACCATATGCTTAACCCTAACCCTATCGTAAACCCTAAACCTATCCATTACCCTAAAACTAACCAGAACACTAATCCTAAGCCTATTCATTACCCTAACCCTAACTCTAACCCTAATGCTAATTCAAGCCCTAAACCTAAATCTTAACTTAAACCAAATCTTAAGCCTTACACTGACCCTAATAATACACATAGCTGTAAACTTGACCCTTTCCCTATATCTAACTCTTAAACTAGACTTAACCATAAACATAACCCAAAACATATCCCTAACTGTAACCCTATACCTGATATTAGCCTTAGCCCTAATCCTAGCCCTAACCCTAATACGAACACTAGCTCTCATCCTAGCACAAAACCTAGCCTTAATCATGGCATAACCCTAATTCTAACCCTTTCCCTAGCCCTAAACCTAGTTATAACCCCATCTCTTATCCTAAGCCAAACCCACACCCTAACCCTAACACTAACCATAGCCCTAATCCTAAACCTAACCCTTACCCTAGCTTTAAGACTAACTATAACTCTCACCCTAGCCCTAGCCCTAATTCTAACCCTATCACTTACCGTAACCTTATTCCTAGCCCTAAGTCTGGAATAACCCTAGCCTTAACCTTACACCTTGCCCTAACCCTAGATCTAAACCTAACTCTAAATCTAAACTTTATTCTATGCCTAAACCTAAACCTAATACTAGCCCTAACTCTAATGCTAATCCTAAAACTAGCCCTAACCATAGACTTAGCCCAAAACAAAACTGAGCCATAACACTAAGCCTAAACTTTTACCTCAAACAAACCCTGACCTTACATGTAATCCTAAGCCTAGCCCTAATACGAGTCCTAATCTGAACCCTAAAACTTCCCCTGAACATGTCTCTGACATTAACACTAACCATACCTCTAAATATCACACTAAACTTAAACCTTACCCTAACACTAGACCTAGTCCTAACCCTAATTCTAATCATAAACCTAGATCTTATATTAGCTGTAACCTTAAACCTAATGCTAGCAAAAACCTAGCCCAAATCTGAGACCTATACCTAGCTTTCACCCTAACCCTAACGCTAACACTAGCCCGAACCCTAACCCGAACCCCAGCTCTAACACTAGCTCTAACCATATCCTTTACTCTAGCCAAACCCCAACCCTAATGCTAACCCTAGTCCTAAAATTAATCCTTAGTCTAACCCAAAACCTAACCGTATTACTAGTCCTAAACCTAGCTCTCATTCTTATTATAACCATAACCCAAATCCTAACCCTAACTCTGACCCTTATTCTGACCCTGAACCTAAACCAAACCCTAACACTAGCCCTACCCATAACCCTATTTCTAAACCTAACCCTAACAATAGCCCTAGATTAAACCTAATCCTAAATCTAGCCATATCTTTAATGAAGACAGAAACAAAAACCTAGCCCTAGGTTTAATTATAACCCTTAAAGTAAGCCAAACACTAACCGTACCTCTAGACCTAACCAATTTTAATTCTGGCTCTCGCCCTAACCCTAACACTAATCCAAACACAGACCCTGACATTAACACTAATCCTAGCTATAAAACTGACTATAACCGAAAACTAAACCTAACACAACCCTAGTCATAACCGTAAACATAACCCTTACATTACCATAGCACTAAAATTGGCTCTAAACCTAATACAAATCCTAGCCCTAATCCTAGGCCTAAATCTAGACCAAGGCGTAAACCTAACCCTAACCTAAACTTATTCATTACCCTAAGCCTAACCCTCATGTTAACCCTAACCATCGCCTTAGACCTAACCCTAGATAAAACCCAAAACCGAAACTTAAATATAAACCTAGCTCTATCCCTAAACCTAATACTAATCCTAGCCCTAATCATAATGTTATCATTAGCCCTAATACTATCTCTAAAATTATCCTTTACCCTAAACTGAACCTTAACCCTAATAAAATCCCTAGCTCTAATCCTAAATGTAATCCTAATCCTAGACCTAACCCTAAACCTAACCCTCATTAGAGCCTTAACCCAATAAAACCCTAACCCTTACTCTAACCTAACCCTAAACCTAAAACTACCCTTAACCCTAACGTGATATCTAACCCTATCCATCACCCTTACTCTAATGATAATCTTAGCCCTAACCCTAACACTAACCCTAAACCTAAAACTACCCTTAACCCTAACCCAACATCTAACCCTATCCATTAACCTAACTCTAAAGATAACCTTAGCCCTAACCCTAACACTAAACCTATCCTGAACCATAAATCTAACCCTAGACAATCCTAAACCTAACCCTCACCCTAGCACTAACCCTACCTCAAAACCTAACCTGTACCCTAAACCTAACCCAAACCCTAACCCTAGCTCTAGACCTAACCCTCAACCTAACTCTAGACCTAATCTTATCCAAAACCCTAACAATAACCTACCCAAATACTAACCCTAGGCCTAACCCTAACCCTATCACTAACCCTAACCCTACCAATTACCCTCTTAACCTGAATCCTAAACCTAAACCTATCCATAAACCTAACCCTAATTCTAACCCTAACGCTAATTTGAGCCCTAACCCTAATAATTAACATAACACAAACCCGAAACCTGACCCTGACCCGAAAAATACACCTTACCCTTACCTTGGCCTTACCCGAAGCCTAATATTAAACCTAGCCATGAACCTACCCCTATAACTATCCCTAGCCGTAATCCTAAACCTGACATTATCCCTATCCCTAAAACTTGCCCTAACCCTAACACAAACCCTAGCCCTGATCCTAATCCCAAATATAGCCTTAATTCTAACACAAACTTAACCCTAGTCCTAAACCTAATTCTAATCAATGAGTAGCCCTAAACCTAGCTATAACCCCATCCTTCTACTAACCTGACCCTAAACCTATTTCTAAATATATCCCTAACCCTAGGCTAAACCCTGACACCAATCCTAGATATATTCCTTGCCATAATTTAGCCCTAAACTAAACCCTAAACCTAGCCTTAAGAACTAACTCTAACTATCACCCTAGCTCTATTCCTAGTTATAACCCTATCCCTTACCGTAACCCAAACACTAGACATAACCTTAACCATAACCCTAGCCACAGCCCTCACCCTAGAATTAACCATAACTCTAAATCTACCCCTAAACCTAAACTCACCCTATCACTACGAATAAAACTAACATTAATCGTAAAACTACACTTAACTTTAGCCTTAGCCCTAAAACATAAAAAGACCTAGCCCTAACCTTAACCTAAACAAATCCTAACCCTACATCTAGCCCTAAGCCTAACCTAATTCGAGTCCTATCCCAACCCTAAAACTAACCCTGACAACTTCTCTGAACCTAACAGTAAGCCTAGCTCAAAACATCACCCTGAACTTAACCTAACGATAAAACTAGACTTAGCCCTAACTGTAACCCTAAAATTAGCCCTAATACAAACCCTAATTCTTACATTAGCTGTATCCCTAACACTAGCCCTAATGTAACCCAAAATCTAGCCTAATGCAAGCTTGAAACCCTAGCTTTAACCCTAACTCTAAACCAAAACCAATTCCAAACCCTTACCCAAACCTAACCCTAATTTTAATCCTTGAACTAACCCTAAACCTAACACTCACCCTAACACTAGCACTAACCATAACCCTAACCTTTACCTTAGCTCTAACCCTATCCATTACCCTACCCTAACCCTAACCCTATTCCTAACCGTAATGCTAACCCTCAGCCTAACCCTAACACATTCACTAACTATAACCTATCCATTACCCTAAACATAACCCTAACCCTAACCCTAACCAAACACTAAAGCTAGACGTAATACTAACCCTAAAACTAGCCCTAAATATAACCCTAGTTCTTACATTAGCCATAGCCCTAAAGCTAACACAAAACCTAGCCTAGCCCTAATCCAAGCTCTAATCCTAGCTTTAAACCTAACACTAAACCTAACCCTAGCCCTAAACCTAACCCTAGACCTAACACTAGCACTAACCTGATCCCTTACCCTAAGCCCAACTCTAACCCTAAAGCTACCCTAGTCCTAAACCTAATTCTTAGCCTAAACCAAAACCTTACACTATTACTAGTCCTAACCCTAAACTTCAATATAGCTCTATGACTGTACCAAACCCTAACTCTAACCCTGACCTTTATTCTGACCCTAACACTAACCATAGGTCTGAACCCTAAACATAAACATAAACATAAAGCGAACCCAAACATTGGCACTAACCCTATACCTAAATCTAACCCTAACACTAGACCTAGGCCTACACTTAATCCTTCATCTAGTGATAAATCTAGGACTATCCCTAAACAAAACTTAGTCCCAGCCCTAATAAGAACCTAAACCTAACCCAAACAGTTACCCTACCCCTAAACCAAAACCTAGTCCTAATGCTGGCCCTAACAATAAACCTAACCATAAACTGAATACTGACACTTACCCTAACACAAACCCTAGCTCTAAACCTTAATCCTAACAAAAAACATAACCATAATACTAGACCTAGCTATATCACTAACCCTGAAACTAGCCACCACCATAGGCCAAAACCTGCTTCTAACTCTATCCATTACCCTAACTGTAACCGTAACCCTAATGCTAACCCTAGCCTAACCCTCACACTGACTCTAATCCAATCCTCGTCCTAGTCCAAACACTAGCTCAATCCCTAACCCTTAAACTTAACATAGCACTAACACTAACCCATGGTCTAAACCTAAACCTAATGTTAACCCTAGCCCTAATACTAACTTTAACCATATCCTTAACCCTAGCTCTAAACCTACATATTACCCTAACTCTAACCCTACTCTTAATGATAAGCCTAGCCCTTACCCTAGCTCTAACCCTGCACATTATTCTAACCCTAACCCTAACCCTGATGATAACCCTAGCTCTTACCCTAAATCTAACCTAACCCTAACTCAAGACATAAGCATAAACCTAACCCTTGCCACAGAGCTAACCCTTGCTCAAACCCTAACTATTACTCTAAACCTAACCATAAACCTATCCCTAACCCTGACCTTAAGTTGAAACCTAAACTTAAACCTAACCCAAACGTGACATCAAACCCTATCCAATACCCTAAACCTAATGATAACCCTAGCCCTAACCTTAATACTAACTTTGACCTTAACTGTAAATATAACCTAGACCTAACCCTGAACCTAACCCTTGTCCTAGCGCTAACCCTAGCTCAAACTATAAACCATATCCTAAAACTAAACATAACCCTAACCCTAGGCCTAACCCTAACTCTAGCACTAATACTAACCATAACCATAGCCTTAACCCTATTCATTACCTTAAGCTCAAACATAACCTAAGGTTAAACCTACGCCTAACCCTAACCCTTTTGCTAACTCTAACCCTATCAAAAACCCTACACCTAACATGAACCCTAAACCTAAACCTATCATTACCCTAACCAAAACCTAATGCTAATTCATGTTCTAAACCTAAACCGTAACCTAAACCAAACCCGAAACCTAATTCTAACCCTAATAATACTCTTAGCTCTAAACCTGACCCTTACCCTAAACCTAACCCTTACACTAGAACTATCCATAAATCTAACCCTCAATCTATCCATAACTTAAGCCTAGACCTGACACTAGCCCTAGCCCTAATTCTTTCCATAACACTAAAACAAAGCCTAGCCCTCATCCTAGCCCCAAAACTAGCCTTATTACTAAACCAAACCATAACCCTAGCCCTATCTGAAATTCTAACTTTCAACCTGGCCCTAAAACTAGCTCTAACCCCATCCCTTCCCCTAAACCAAATCCTATCCCTAAACCTAAACCTAAGCCTAAATCTAGGCCTAACCATAACACAAACACTAGGCCCAATCCTAGCCCTAATTTAACCCTAAACCTAACCTAACCCTATCCTTAAGTCTAACTCTAACTCTAGACCTAGTCCTATTTTTAACTCTAACCCTATCCCTTACCATAATCCTATCACTTGCCTTTACATTTGCCCTAACCCTAGCCCTAGCCCTAAACCTATATCTAACCCTAACTCTAAATCTAACCCTAACCCTAAGCTAAACCTCTCACTAACACAAGCCCTAACACTAATGCTAATCCTCAAACTATCCCTAACCTAGCCCTACAAAACAACAGAAACATAGCCCTAACCCTAACCTTTAACATAAACCAAACTCTAAGCCTACACCTAGCCCTAAACCTAGCTCTAATTCGAGTCCTATCCCAAACCCTGAAACAAACCCTGACTCCAACTCTGACTCTAACACTAATCCTAGATCTAAACACCACTTAAAACCTAAACCTAACCCTAACCATAAACCTAGCCCTAACCCTAACACTAAATCTAGCACTAATTGTAACCATAGTTCTTACATTAGCTGTAGCCCTAAACCTAGCCCTAACCTAAACCAAAACCTATCCCTAATCGGAGCCCTAACACTAACTTTAACCCTAATCATAACCCTAATTCTAGCCCTAACCCTTACCCTAAACCTAATCCTAACACTAACCCTTGCCATAATCCCAAACCTAACCCTAGCCTTAATCCTAACAACAAACCTAGCCCTAACCCCAGCTGTAACCCTATCCATTACACTAATCCTCATCCTAACCCTAATACTAACCCTAGGATAATGCTGAACCTATTCCTAACCCTAAACCTATACATTATTCTAAATCTAACCTGAACCCCAAACCTAACCATATCCAAAAACCTAATCCTAACCTTAATAATCTTAACCCTAAAACTATTTCTAACCATAACCCTAGACCTGACATTAGCCCTAGTCCTAATGAAGCCCTAACAGTAAAACAAACTCTAGAACTAATCCTAGCCCTAATCTTAGCCTGAATCCTAAACTTAACCCTAACCATAGACCTAAGCCTAATTTTAAGCCTCACCTAACTCTATATCTAACCCTAAACCTAAGCCTGAACTACACCCTAATACTAGCTCTAACACAAATGCTAATTTCAAAACTAGCCCTAACCCTAGTCCTAGCCCTCAAGCAAAACTGAGCCATAGCACTGACCCTAACCCCTAACCTAAACCAAACCCTAACTCTACACCTAGCCCTAAACCTAGCCCTAAACCTGGCCCTATTTTGAGTCCTAACCATAACCCTAGAACTAATACTAACCCTGACTCTGACCTTAACACTATACCTAGCTCTACACATCACCCTATCCCAAACCCTAACTTTATTACTAGTCCTAACCCTAGCCCTCATTCTAGCTCTGAACTTAACCCAAACCCTAACCCAAACGCTGACCCTTATTCTGACCCTAACACTAAACCTAGGTTTAAACCTGACCCTAACCCTTATCTGAAACAGAAAACTAGCCCTACCAGTAACCCTAACCCTAAACCTAATATTAACACTGCCCTAGACCTAAACTTAAACCTTAATATAGCCATAATCCAGCCTTATCCCTAACAATAAGCTTTAACCTAAACCAAACACTAACTCTACCCTTAGACCTAACCCTATTCCTCATTCTGGACCTAAACCTAAACCTAATCCTAACCTGAACCCTGACACTTACCCTAACAAAAACCCTAGCTCTAAACCTATCCTAATCCAAAAACTAACCCTAACACTAGATGAACTCTAAATCTAGCCATAACCATAACTCTAGTTCTTACATTACCCATATACCTAACATTAAACCCAAACCTCACACAAAACCTAGACCTAATTACAGCCCTAAACCTAACCCTAAGCATAACTCTAACGCTAAACCTAGCCCTAACCCTAACCCTAACCCATGTTCTAGCCCTAACCCAAGCTTAAATCCTAACACTTACCCTAAATATAACCCTTCCCCAAACCCTAAACCTCACTCAAATCTAGCCCTAATCGTAACTGTAACCATAGCCCAAACCCATGCTCAAACTCTGTCCATTACACTAACCCTAACCCAAAAACTAATGCTAACCCTAGCCCTAAACCTAACCCTAAACCTACCCAGACCAGACTGTATCCCTAACACTCAAGTTAGCCCTAAACCTAGCTCAATCCCTAACCCTTATACTTAACCTATCACTAAAATTAATCCAAGGCCTAACCCTAAACTAACACCAGCCCGAATCCTAACCTTAACCCTAGCCATAAACCTTACTCGAACCCTACCCATTACCCTAACCTTAAACTTAACCTTAATGATAAGACTAGACCTAAAGATAAACCTCCAAATCCTAAACATAAACCTAAACCTAGAACAAACAGTGAACCTAAACCTAACCCGAAATCTAAGCTAGCTCAAACCCTAACCCTAATCCTAAACCTAAACCTAACGCTAACCTAAACCTAACCCTATCTTTAACCTGACATCGAAACCTATTACCCTAATCCTAATGATAACCCTATCCCTAACCGTAACACTAAACATGACCATAACCCTAGACCAAACCCTAAATTAACCTTAACCATAGCAACAATCCTAGCTCAAACCATAAACTGTACCCTAAACCTAAACCTAAGTGTAACGCTCACCCTAACCCTTACCCTAACCCTAACTCTATCCCTAATCCTACCCATAACCCTAGGCCTAACCCTAGATCTAACCCTATAAATTACCCTAACAATAACCATAACCCTAATGCTAACCCAAGGCCTAACCCTAAATCTATCACAAACCCTAACCATATCCATTATGTTAAAACTAACTTGAACCCTAAACCTAATACTATCCACTACCCTAATCCTAATTCTATCCTTAATGCTAATTTGAGCCTTTACCCTAAACCTTAACCTAACCCAAACCTGAAGCTTGACGCTGGCCCTAATAATACCCAGGCTCTTAATGGGACCCTTTCCCTAAACGTAACACTTTAATTTGACTTAGATAAACCTAACCCTAAAAATATGACTAACTATAAACCTAGACCTGACATTAGTCCTAGCTCTAATTCTTGTCCTAAACCTAACACAAAACCTAGCCCTAATCCTAGACTTAAATCTAGCCGTAATCCTAAATTTAACCATAACCCTAGCCCTAACCAAAGATAATCATAAAACTAGCCCTAACCCTAACCATAGCACTAAAACAAAACCGACCAACAGGCCTAACACTAACCTTAATTTAAACCAAACCCTAGCACTACACCTAGATCTAACCCTAGCCCTAATTCGAGTCCTAGTCATAACCTTAAAACTAACCCTGGCCTGACTGATATCCTAACACTAACCCTAGCTATAAATATCACCCTAATCTTAAACCTAACCCTAAAACTTTACCTACCCCTACCTCTATCCTTAATTGTAACCCTAGTTCTTATATTAGCCATTGCTCTAACCCTAGCCTTAAACCTCACACAAAAACTAGCCCTGAGCCCTAAACCTAGCTTTAACCGTAACCATAAACCTAACCCTAGCCCTAACCCTATGCCTTACCCTGAGCAAAACCTTAACCCTAATGGTAACCCTAGACCTATCCCTAATTCTTAGGCTAACCAAATCATAATCCTATTAATAGTCCTAACACTTGATCTCATTCTAGATCTAATGCTATCCCAAACCCTAACCCTAACCCTGACCCTTATTCTGAGCATAACATAAACCCTAGGTCTAAACCTGGCCTGAACCCTAAACCAAACCCTAACACTAGCCCTACTTATAACCTTATACCTAAACCTAACCCTACCACTAGCTCTAGACCTAAACCTAATCCTAAATGTAGCCTGAACTCTAGCTCTAGAACTAAACAAAATCCTAGTCCTAGCCTTAACAAAAACCTTTACCTAACCCAAACACTAACTCTACACCTAGACCTTAACCGAGTCCTAATTCTGGATTTAACCCTAAATTTAACTCTAACCCAAACTCTGACACTGACTTTAACACTAAACCTAACTATAAACCTGAAACTAACCAAAACCTAAACCTAATTCTAGACCCAGCCATAAACCTAACCCTAAAACTAGCCTTAATCATAACCCTAAATTTTACATTACACCCTAACCCTAGGCCTAAACCTTACACTAAACATAGAGCTAATTTTAGGCCTAAACCTAGCCCTAAGCATAACCCTAACACTAACACTAGCCCTATACCTAACCCTAGCCTTTGCCTTAGTCCTAAGATAGCTCAAAGCCTAACCCCTACCCTAAACATAAACCTAGAACTATCCCTAACTCTCACCCTAACCCTAGCCCAAATCCTAAACTTAACCTAGTTCTAAACCTAGCTCTAAACCTACCCATTACTCTAACCCTAAACCTAATCTTATTGATAATCCTGGCCCAAACCCTAATGTTAATCCTAACCCTAACTGGAAAACTAACCATAGCCATAACCCTAAAATTCACACTCAGCATAGCCCTAACTCTAGATCAAACCATAAACCTAACCATAAACCTAAACATAACCATAGCTCTAATCTTAACCCTATCACTAATTCTAACTCTAAACCAAAATCTAAACCTAACCTAACCCTATCCGTTACCTTAACCCTAACCCTAACGTGTGTGATAACCCTATTCCTAACTCTAACCCTAAACCTAGCCCTAACCCTTGCTCAAAACCTAACCTTTATGCTAAACATAACACTAAACATAACTCTAACCCTAGTTCTAACACTAACTCTAACCCTAACTAAAGGCATATTCCTAACTATAACTCTAGTTTTAACCTAAACTCTAACCCTATCAATTACCCTAACCATACCGCTTACCCTAATGCTAAACCTAAGCCTAACCTAAGCCCTATCACTAACGCTAACTGTATCAATTACCCTAAACCAAACCTGAACCTTAAAACCAAACCTAACTATACCCTAACCCGAACCCTGATGCTAATTTGAGCTGTAAAACTAAATCCTTACTTAAGCCAAATCCTAATCCTAAAAATTCCCCGAGCTCTAAACCTGACCCTTACCCTAAACCTAACCCTTACACTAGACATAACCATAAGCCTAAACCTAAAACTATCTTTAACCATTACCCTAGACCTGATATTAGCCCTAGCACTAATCCTAGCCCTGAATCTAAAACAACCACTAGCCTCATCCTAGCCCTAAACCTAGCCTTAATCATAACCCTAACCCCAAACCCTAGACCTTACCCTAACTCTAGCAATCACCCTATGTCTAAACCTAGCTATAACGCCATTCTTTATCCTAAACTTAAACCTATCCCTATCCCTATTGCTAGGCCTAAGCTTAACACTAACCCTAGCCCTAATCCTAGCCCTAATTTAACCCTATCCCAAACCCTAACTCTAATTTTATCCCTATCACTAACTCTTACTCTCACACTAGCCCTATTCCTAGTTCTAACCCTAACCCTTATTATAACTCTAACCCTGGCCCTAACACTTGCTCTATCCTTAATCCTTGCCTAATTCTAGATCTAAACCTAACTATAAATGTAACCCTAACCCTAAGTCTAAGCCTAACACTAACACTTGCCCTAACCCTAATACTAATTGTAAAACTCGCCCTAACACTAACCCTAGGACTAAAATAAAAATAAACAATAGACCTAACCCTAATCCTTAACTTAAACCAAACCGTAAACTACTGCCAGAACTAATCCTAGCCCTAATCGAGTCCAAAATCTAACCTTAAAACTAACCCTGACCCTGACTCATATGCTAACAGTCACCCTACCTGTAATCACAGCCCTCACCTTAAACCGAAGAGTAACAGTAAACCTAGCCCTAATTTGAGTCCTAACTCAAACCCTGAAACTAACCCTGACCCTGACTCCTATCCTAAAAATAACTCTAGCTCTAAATATCACCCTAACCTTAAATCTAACACTAACACTAGAACTAACTACCCCTAACCCTAACCCTAAAGCTAATCCTAATTGTAACCCTGGTTCTTACATTTCCAGTTGTCCTAACCCTAGCCCTAACACTAACGCAAAATCTAGCCCTAATCCCAGCCCTACAACTAGCTTTAGCCCTAACCCTAACCCTAATCCTACCCCTAACACTAGCTTTAACCCTATCCCTAACCCTAAGCAAAATCCTAACCCTAATGGTAACCCTAGATCTATCCCTAATCTTCAGCCTAATCAAAACTCTCACCATATTAATAGTCCTAACCCTAGCCCTCATTTAGCTCTAACCCTATCCCAAACCTTAACCCTAACCCTGAACTATATTCTGACCATAACACTAACCTAGGTCTAAATCTTACCCTAACGCTAAACCAAACAATAACACTAGCCCTACCAGTAATGTTATACCTAAACCAGACCCTATCACTAGCCCTAGACCTAAACCTAATCCTAAATCTAGACTTAACTCTAGCTGTAGACCTAAACAAAAACCTAGTCTTAACCCTAACAATAACCCTTAACTTAACACAAAGACTAACCCTACCCCTAGACATAAACCAAGGCCCAATTCTGGCTTTAATCTTAACTCTTACTCTAACCTGAATACTGACACTGCCTTTATCACTAAACCTATCTCTAAACCTTACCCTAACTGAAAACCTAAACCTAACACTAGACATAGCCATAACCCTAACGCTAAAACTAGCCTTAATCATAATCCTAGCTCTTACATTACCCATAGCCCTAACCCTATGCCTTAACCTATTCTTACTAGGTATCCTGAGACTGTACGATAATGAATAGTCAAAGGAATAAAAGCAGCAAAGGGAGTGTTTGGAATTTCTCCTAATAAAATTATTACTCCATATACTATGGATCAAATTGATGAGTTAGCTAATGAGTTAAATACTTGGGCAATAATCATATGTAAATCTAATATTTCATTTGATAATTACTTACCATCTAATCCTTTGTTGTCTTTTTGGTCTTTGAATCCTGCAGTTTTTCCAAAAATGACAAGAAAACACCTATCATTAATGCTCCATATATATTCATGGATGGGTCAAATAATGGTACAGCAGAAGTAGATACCCCTGATCAAACTTTTACATTTTTAGTACCCAAACAATCAGCTCAAAAGGTAGAGCTTGATGCAGTATTACAAACTTTTGTGATGTTTAAAGTTTCTTTATTTAATTTATTTTCTGATATTATATAGTTAATGCTATAGTATCCCTTGAATATGCTGGTAGGATTTCCCCTTCCTCTACTGTTTTCTCTTTGTTTTCCACTATACAAAGTCCAATCTGGGATAGAAAAGATCCACTCTTTAGAGGACATATCAGAGCACATACAGGATTGCCTGGAGCCCTTAGTTTGGGCAATGATTTAGCAGATAAAACTACACTGACATACATTTTTTTTCTATACACTAGAAGAAGCTACAAATTTTCTTAAAAGGTTCCATGTTAATGCTAATACTTTAAAAAAGTGTTTTAAAATAACTAAGGAACAATTTACACAAATAATAAAACAATGTCAAAATTGTATGACCTTTTTACCACAATTTAATATTGGAGTCAATCCTAGAGGACGGTACCTAACCATATTTGGCAGATGGATGTCACACACTTGCCAGAATTTGGAAAATTAAAATATTTGCCTGTTACTGTTGATACTTTTTAAAGATTTTTAATGGTCTACCTTCATGCCGGAGAAAAAACTAAAGATATTATATCTCATTGCTTACAAAATTTTGCCACTTGGCGTTCCAAAACAGTTAAAAATAGATAATGCCCATGGCTACACCTCTACCTCTTTTAAACAATTTTGCTCATCATTTGGCATTACTCACATAACAGGAATTCCATACAATCCACAGGGACAAGGCATAGTTGAAAGAGCTCATCAAAGTATTAAAATGTGCTTATTAAAGAAAAAAGAGGGAATTGCAAAGGGGTATATATCCCCCAAAGATAAACTTAAAGTAACCCTTTTTACTCTAAACTTTTAAAATTTGGATTCATTAGGGCTTAGTGCTGTGGAAAGGCATATGTATCCAAAAATGTACATAAGCCTAAGGTACTTTGGAAGGATATTCTAACAGGACAATGGAAAGGTCCTGACCCAATGATTGTCTGGAGTCGGGGTTCTGTTTATGTGTTTTCACAGGGAGAACAGCAGCCGATTTGGATTCCAGAGACATTAACCAAAGCGATTTCTACAGACCAAAACGAAGATGATTTGACTCAAATCCATAAGAGCTGATATCCAGAGCTCTAGCTTGGGTATTCTTACATCTGCGACAGTGATTCTCCCACACCTGGAGGCTAATGAATAATGAACACCATTAAGGACTATTTCAAATGTAAAAAACCTTGGGACTTGCTTGTGGAAATACCTTCAGAGCCATAAACATGTTACAGGAAAAATGATGGGATATCCAAATAAGAGTCAAACCCAGGTGGTAACCAGGATGCTTTTTTCAATATCTATTTTATTATTGCCTTTTCCCACATCATGAAGTTTTGTTTTATTTTTGAGCTCATACAGACCTAGGTTAATGTTTTTCTGATCTGTTCTAATTTTTGACTGTGGGGTTTTTAAACATTGCAATGGAGATTTCACCTGTAATAAGCTACAAGGCCTTTACTATTATGTTATATGTTGTATGTATTGTGTTATGTGTGCACACTTCCGTTTTGTATGTCTATATGTGCATACGTCCATATATCATATATGAGGAGAGCTCATGAAAAAATGGATCCAAACATTTTTTTTATATTCATGTGATTTAAATGGTTTAATTTAAATTCGGTAAACAGCTGTTGAGGATTGTTTTTAAAGGTGGTTAAAAGTTCTGTTTGTTTACTTTCACCTTTCCTTTTCATTATATTTAATAATTCTGTTCACGATAATGTAAATTTTTCAGAAAATTTTTTTCTTAGTGCCTGCTGGAATGTTACATAATTTCTTTTCAGCCATCATTTCCAGAATTCCTATATTCATCCCAGTGCTGGTGAAGACAAAGATAAAACCAAACTACAGCTTCTGCGATAGCTATCACAACAAACTGTATAAACTGATGCATCAATGAATAATGTAACTCAACGAGTGATGCTCAATCAAGGAGTTGATTTACTTTGGAAGGAAATGAACATATTAATAGATTCCTCTGCTTTGAACTGCTTGCAGAACTTGCCTGGACTATATATCACTTGTATGCATTGTGAACTATCTGTTGGTGCAGTGAATTGTGGTAGTGCTGGAGTATATTTGCTGATGGTGTCACCGGTTGTATAATTTTTCCAAATGAGCCATCAATTGGCTTGGTGTTGTGGCATTTCTGTATCCTCCTCCCTTCTGCTTGTGATGGTCATTCAGCTAAAATTAGGGGGCCAACAGTGGTGAGGCAAAGAACCTCACCCCCACACTGGCACCAAGGCCAAATTTGGGGACCAACAGAGGTGAGGCAAAGAACCTCACCCCCCACTGGTGCAAAGGCCTATCCACAAGTATGGCTGTATGTTGGACCGGTAGTCAGTGACGGGTAAGATCCAGTTGCAGTGGTACCAACCTAAGACAGGAGGCTGACACCTTGAGGTCAGCTCATCTGATAACAGGTAAGGACCATATGTAGTATTGGACAACCTAACAGGCATGTTCCCTAAGTCACATGCTGTTGTTTAATTAAACAGAAGGGGGGAGATGTTGAGGGCCACAGCCAAGTTGGGATTACACATGACATTTTTGCCAGAAGTAGTGATTGAGAGGTGACGCCACCAAGCCATTAAGATGATGACTTTTGAGTTCTAGCGGAGTTCCCATCGAGTTCTGGTTGTGCTCTCATGAGGATTCCTGAAGAGTTTGCATTGGTTGGTGAAGTTCCCGGGGTGAAAGTTCCAGTTGGTGTGTGGTGTGTCCCAGGAGAAGGCTGCGTGTGTGGCTTTCACAGGAGTTCGGAAATAAAGTTTGTTCCTGCTTGAGTGTCTCGTGATTTGTGCCCAGTCAGACTGCGGCATAACCCTGACCCTAACTCGGATCCTAACTGTAACCCTAGCTCTAAACTTTGACCTAACGCTAACCCTAGAACTAGCCCTAATCAGAATCCTAGTACTTTCATTAGCTATAGCCCTAATGCTAATACAAATCCTAGCCCTATTCCAATCCCTAAACCTAGGTTTAACCCTAAACCTAATCCTAGCCCTAACCCTAACTCTACCTCTAAACCTATCACTACCCTAATGGAAACCCTCACACTAATGCTACCTTAGTCCTATCCCTAATCCTTAGCCTACCTCAAACCCTATCTCTATTACTAGTCCTAATCCTAGCCATTATTATAGCTCTAACTTTAACTCTAACCCTGACATTATTCTGACCCTAAATCTAACCCCAGCTCTAAAACTAACACTAACCATAAAGAGAACCTTAACACTACGCCTACCAGTAAACCTATACCTAAACCTAACAGTAACACTAGCACTAGACCAAATCTAATCCTAAATAGAGTCATAAATCTAGCCTTAGCCCTAAACAAAAACCTAGGACTAGCCTTAACAATAACTGTTAACCTAGCGTAAAGACTAACTCTATGCCTAGACCCAACGCTAAACCTAAATCTGGCCCTCAACCTCATCCTAACCCCAACCTGAACAACAACCATTTCCCTAAAACAAACCCTAGCTCTAAATCTTATTATAACCCAAAACCTAACTAGAACACTAGACTTATCCATAACCCTAACCTTAAAACTAGCCATAAACATATCCCTAGTTCTTACATTACCCATAGCCCTAATGCTAGACATAAACCTCACACAAAACATAGCCCTTATCCTAGGCCTAAACATAGCCCTTATTGTAACCCTAACAATAATCCTAGACCTAACCCTAACCCTAAGCCTAACCCTAATTCTAGCTCAAACTCTAAGCTTAATCTAAACATAACCCTAAACCTAACCCTAACTTTAGACCTGACTGTAACCCTAAACATCACACTTGCCCTAATTCTAGCTCAAATGCTAACACTTACCCCAAACCTAAACCTGACACTAACCCTAGGCCTAACCCTAACTCTAGTCCTAATTCTAACCTTAACCCTAGCCCTAAACTTAGCTCAAATCCTATCCATTATCCTAAAGATAAGCCTAACCCAAATGCTAGCCCTAGGCCTAGAACTAACACTATTTCTAACACTAACCCTATCCAGTAAGTTAAACATAACCTGAAATTTAAACCTAAACATATGAATTAACCTAACCCGAACCATAACCCTATCACTAATGCTAATTCAAGCTTTAACCCTAAATCTTAACCTAAACCAAACCTTAGTCTAGCCCTGACCCTAAAAATACCCCTAGCTGTAAACCTGACACTTAACCTAAACCTAAACCTTACACTAGACCTAGCCGTAACCTAACCCTAAAACTATCTATAACCATGAACCCAAACCTGACAGCCAAAGCCCTAAACCTAGCCCTAACCCTAACACAAACAATAGTCCTCATCTTAGGACTTTACCTAGCCTTAATCCTAATACAAATTCTAACTCTATCCCTCTCTAATTTTAACCCTTGTGCTAGTTCTGAACTTTGGTATAACCCCATTCTTTCCCCTAACTCTATCACTAACTCTAACCCTAACACTAACAGAATCTCTAACCCTAACACTAACCCTAGCACTAATCCTAGCCCTAATTTAGCCCTAACCCTAACTCTACCCAGATCCTTGGCCTAAGACTAACTATAACTCTCCCCCTAGCCCTATTTCAGTTCTAAACCTATCCATTACAATAAACCTAACACAAGCCCTAACCTTACCCCTAACGCTAGCCCTAGACCCTACCCTAGATCTAAACATAACTCTATATTGGACCCTAACCCTAAGCCTAATCATAGACCTACCACTAGACCTAACACTATCACTAATCCTAAAACTAGCCATAACACTAGCCTTATCCCTTAAACAAAACCAAGACTTTGTCCTAACCCTAAATGTTAACCTAAACCAAACCCTAACCCTAAACCTAGTTATAAACTTCTTCCTCTAATTCATGTACTAGTCATAAAAATAACCCAGACCCTGACTTATATTCTAACACTAACCTTAATTCTAAATACAACACTAACCCTAAAGATAGCGCTAACATAAGATCTAGACCAAATACTAACTCTAATCATAACCTTAGTTCTTACATTAGCCGTAGCCCTAACCCTAGCCCTAAACCTAACAGAAAAACTAGCCCTAATCTGAGTCCTCACCCTAGATATAAACCTAAACCTACCCCTAGCCCTAACCCTAACCCTAAACCTAGCCCTTACCCTAGCTCTAACTTTATCACTTACCCTAAGCCAAACCTTATCCATAATGCTAACCTTAGTCCTAATCCTAATCCATAGCCTAATCCAAAACCTAACCCTATAACTAATCCTAAACCGAGCCCTCATTCTAGCTCTAACCATAACTCAAATCATTACCCTAACACAAACCCTCAGTCTAAATCTGAACCTAACCCAAAACCAGACCGTAAAACTAGCCCTACCAGTAAACTTATACCTAAACCTAAGCCTTACACTAGCCCTAGACTTTAGCCTAATCATATATATATATATATATATATATATATATATATATATATATATAGCCATAATTCTAGACCTAGACCTAAAAAAACCTGAGCTCTAGCCCTAACATAATCCTTACCCTAAAGCGAACACTAACCCTATCCCTAGACCTAACCCTAATCGTAATTCTGGCTTTCACCCTAAACCTAACTCTAACCTGAACACTGACCCTAACACTAACACAAAACCTAGCTCTAAACCTGAACCTAACCCAAATCCTAAGCATAACACTAGACACAGCCATAACCCTAACACTAAAACTGGCTCTAAAAGAACCCTAAATCTTACATTACACATAGCCTTAACCCTGGGCTTAAACCTAACACAAAAGCTAGCCCTATTCTGAGGCCTAATTCTACCCTAAGCATAACCATAATCCTAAATGTAGCACTAATCCTAACCCTCGCCTTAGACATAACCCTAGCTCAAAGCCCAACCCTCAGCTTAAACATAACCCTAGCCTTATTTGTAAACCTAAACCTAACTGTAGCCCTAATCTTAAACTTAACCCTAGTACTAACCCTAGCTCTAAACCTAACATTACCCTAACCCTAACCATAATCCTAATAATAACTCTAGCCATAAACCTAACCCTACCCCTAACCCTAATCATAAACCTAACTCTCGACTTAACCCGAAACCTAACCCTTGCCATAAACTTAACCCTAAGCCTTACCATGAATAAAAACTAAACCTATCCCTGAACCTAAATTTAATCATAACCTAAACTTAATCTACCATAGCCCTATACTTAGCCCTATCACAAAAACTAGATCTAAACCTCACTCTAAATTTAACCATTACCCTAAGACTAAACGTAACCATAACTCTACTCTTATCCCTAATCCTTAACCTAAGCCTAAATCTCACACTTACAATAGCCCTAATGCTAAGAGTAATCATAAAACTAGCCCTAATCCTACCACTAGGGCTAAAGGTAAACCAAGTCATAGCCCTAACCTTAACCCTTAAACTAAACCAAATCCTAACCCTACACTTAGCCCTAACACTATCCCTAATTATAGTCTAACCCTATCCCAAAAACTATCCCTGACCCTGACTCTGAGGCTAACACTAACCCTGGCTCTAAACATCATCATCAATGTAAACCTAACCTTAACACTAGACTTAGACCTAAGTCTAAAACTATAAGTAGCGCTAATCATAAACCTACTTCAAACATTAGCAGGTAGCCTTAACCCTAGCCCTAACCTAACCCAAAACCTAGCTTTAATCTTAGTCCTAAATCTAAATTTAATCCTAAATTTAAACCTAACCCTAACCAAAACACTAGCCCTAATCCTATACATAACCCTAGGCCTAACCTTAGGGCTAACCCTGTCCATTACCCTAACAATAACCCTAACCCTTCTGATAACCCGAGGCTTAACTCTAACCCTATACATTACATTAAACCAAACCTAAACCCTAAACCCAACACTGTCATTACCCTAACCCTAAATCTAACAATAATTCGAGCCCTGCACCTAAACACTAACTTAACCCAAGCCCTAATCCTGACCCTGATTCTTAAAATAACCCTAGATCTAAACCTGACCCTAAACAAAAACCTAACCCTTACACTGGATCAAGCCATAAACCTAAAACGAAATCTATCCCTAACTGTAACCCTAGACCTAACATTAGCCATAGCACTAATACTATCCCTAACCATAAAACAAATCCTAGTCCTCATCGTAGCCCTACAAATAGCCTTAACCATAACCCTAACCCTAACCCTAGTTCTAACCCTAAACTAACACTCGCCCTTGTCCTAAGCCTAGCTATAACCACATCTCTTAACCTAAATTAAACCCTAACTCTAACCCTTACTCTATTGGTAACCCTTGCCTTATACTTAGCCCTAGCACTAACCCTAGATCAAAATCTTACTCTAAATCTAACCCTACCTCGATGCCTAAGCCTAATTCTAAAACTAGCCTGAACCCTAGCCGTAATTTAGCCCTATCCCTAAACCTAACACTAACCCTAACCCTAAGACTAACTCTCTCATACTAGCCCTATCACTTATTCTTATTCTAACCCTAACCCTTACCATATCCCTAACACTAGCCCTAACCCTAGTGCTAACAAATTCCCTATCCTTATCCCTAGCACTAATCTTAGGCAAAACATAACACTAAAACTAGCCTTAACCCGAAAACTAAGCCTAAACCTAACACTACCCAAATCATAACACTAATCCTAAAATGAGCCCTAATGCTAGACCTAGCCCTAAAACAAAACCAAGCCATAGACCTAACCCTAAAAATTAACCTAAACCAAACCCAATCCTTACACATAGACCTAAACCTATACTTATTTGAGTTGGAAGCCAAACCCTAAAACTAACCCTGAGCCTGACACTGACCCTAACAGTTCTAGCTCTAAACATCACCCTAATACTATACCTAACCCTATCACTAAACCTAGCACTGAAACCCTAAAATTAGCTCTAATTTTTAAACCTAGCACTTACATTAGCTGTAATACTAACCTTAGCCCTAACATAAACCAAAACCTAGCCCTAATCAGAGCACCAACCTTAGGTTTAAACCTAACCTAACACTAACACTAGCCCTAATTATAACCATAATTTTAGCCTTAAACTGATCTTTAACTCTATCCATTAACATAACCAAAACCCAAACCATAATGATAACCCTAAGCATAAACCTAACCCTATACTGAATTCTAACCCTTCCATTACCCTGAAACTAACATAAATCCTAAATCTAACCCTATCATTACCCTAACCCTAATCCTAAAACTAATTCAAGCCCAAAATTGAAAAGTTAACCTATCTGAAAAACTTACCCTGACCTTGACCCTTATAATACCCCTAGCTCTAAACTTGACCATAACCCAACTCCTAACCTTAGCCTAGAATTACCATAAACCTAACCCTAAAACTATCTTTAACCACAATTCTGGACCTGAAATTAGCCCTAGCCCTAATCCTTTACCTAACCCTAAAATCACACCTAACCCTCATTCTTGTCCTAAACCTAGCCTTAATATTAACCCTATCTCTGGCACTACACCTAACCCTAATTCTAACCCTCACCCTACCTCTAAACCTAGCTATAATGTCATTACTTACTCTAAATTTAAACCTAAGCCCAACCCTAAACCTAGGCTTAAGCTAAACACAAAACCTAGCCCTAATCCTAGCCCTAATTGAGCTCTATCTCTAAACCTATCCTAACCCTAGCCCTAAGACTAACTCTAAATCTTGTCCTAGCCCTAGCCCTAGTTCTATACCTATCTGCGACCATAAACCTAACACTGGCCCTAACACTTGCCCTAAAGTTATTCCCAGCCCTAACCATAACTCTAAATCTAACCTTAAACTTAAGCCTAAGCCTAACACGAACACTAGCCCTAACCCTAATGATAATTGTAAAACTAGTCCTAACCCAATCCTTGCAGTAAACCAAAACGGAGCAATAGCCCTAACCCTAAACCTTAACTTAAACAAAACACTAACACTACACTTAGACCTAAACCTAGCCCTAATTTGAGTCCTAAGCCTCACCTTAAACCTAACCCTGACCCTGACTCATATCTTAACACTCACCCTAGATCTAAACACTGCCCTAAACTCAAACCGAACACTAATATTAACAATTGCCCTAATTTGAGTCTTAACGCTAACCCTAAAACTAACCCTGATCCTGAATCCTATCCTAAAAAGAACCATAGTGATTAATATCATCTTACACTTAAACCTAAACCTAGCACTCAAATTACCCCTAACCCTAACCCTAACCCTAAAACTAACCCAAATGGTAACCATAGTTCTTACATTAGCTGTTGCCCTAATCCTAGCCCTAACACTAACACCAAAACTCGCCCTAAACCGAGCCCTAATCCTAGCTTTAACTCTAACTCTAACCCTAAACATAGCCCTAACTGTAGATATAAATCAATCCCTTACCCTAAGAGAAACCCTAAACCTAAGATTAACCTTAGACCTCTCTCTAGTCTTTAGACTAAACAAAACACTAACCCTATTAATAGTCCTAACCCTAGCCTTTGTTTTAGCTCTAACACTATCCCAAACCCTAACCCTAACCCTGATCCTTATTCTGACGCTAACACTTAACCTAGGTCTAACCCAAACCCCAACCCTAACCCAAAATTTACCATAATCATATCCCTAGACTTAACTCTCAACCAAACTTTCAGCCTAGTCCTAACCATAGCTCAGAACCTAACCCTTATGCTAAACATAACCCTAAACCTAATCCTGGTTCTAACCTTCACCTTAACCCTAACACAAGACCTAATTTTAACCATAACCTGAGTCCTAAAATTAACTCTAACTGTATCCATTACCCTAAACATAACCCTTACCATAATGCTAAACCTAGGTTTAATCTTAACCCTATCACTTTCCCCAAACTAATCAATTACCCTAACCTACCTTGAACCCTAAACCTAATCCAATTATTACATTAACCTTAACCTGAATGCAAATTCATGCCCTAACCCTAAACTCAAAACTAAACCAAACCCTAATACTAACCATGATGCTAATAATTCCCCTAGTTATGAACCTGACTCTTACCCTACCTAACCCTTACACTAGACCTAGCCATAACCCTAACCCTAAAACTATTCCTAACCTTAACGCTAGATGTGATATTAACTCTATCCATAATCCTAGTGCTAACCCTAACACAATCCCTAGTCCTTATCCTAGCCCAAAACAAAGCCTTAATTTTATTTCAAACTCAAACCCTAGGCCTAAACCTAACAATAACCCTAGCCCTAATCTTAGCTCTAATTTAGCCCTATCCCTAACCCTAACCCTAACCCTAACCCTAGTTCCAAACCTACCCCTTATTAGAACCCTAATCCTAGCCCTAAACATTTCTCTAACCCTAGCCTTATTTATGGCCCTGGACATAACCCTAGATCTAAACCTAACTCCAAATCTAACCCTAAACCTAAAACTAAACCTAAACCTTACACTATCCCTAACTCTAATGCTAATCCTAAATCTAGCCCTAACACTAGCCCTAATCCTAAAACAAAACCGAGCCATAGCCGTAACCGGAACCCTTATCCTAAACCAAACCCTACCACTACACCTAGCCCTAACCATATCCTAATTCTAGTCCTAATCCTAACCTGAAAACTAACCCTGACACTGACTCTTACCCTAACACTAACCCTGGCTATAAGCATCATCATCACTGTAAACCTCAAACTAACACTAGATTGTAGCCCTAACCCTAACCCTATAACTAGAGCTAATCATAACCCTACTTCATACATTAGACATAGCCTTAACCCTAGCCCTAACCTAACACAAAACCTAGCTTTAAACCTAGTAGTAAACCTAGCTTTAACCCTAAATTTATAACTAACCCTATCCGAAAACTAGCCCTAATCCTATACATAATCTAGCCCTAACATTAGGTCTAAACATATCCATTACCCTAACAATACCCATAATGCTTAAGCTAACCCTAGGCCTAACCCTAATCCTATCCATTACACTTAACCAAACCTAAACACTACAACTAACCCGGTCATTACCCTAAACCTAAATCCTAATCTAATCCAAACCCTAACACTGACACTGACATTAAAAATAACCCTAGGTAAAAACCTGACTCTTACTCTAAACCTAATCCTTACAATGGACCAAGTCATAAACTTAACACTAAATCTAGCCCTAACTATAACAGTAGACCTGACATTAGCCCTAGCCCTAATACTATCCCTAACCCTAACAAAATACCTAAACCTCATCCTAGCAATAAACCTAGCCTTAATCATAACCTTAACCCTCACTCTAGACCTAACCCTAATACTAACCATTGCCATAGCCCTAAACCTAGCCAAAACCACATCCCTTACCCTAAAAATAACCCTAACTCTTACCCTAACCCTTTTCATCACAATTGCCCTATCCTTTGCCCTAGCTTTAACACTAGATCAAAACCTAACTTTCAATTTAAACCTAACTCGATGCCTAAGCCTAAAACTAGCCCTAAACCTGATGCTAATTCTAAAACTAGCTCTAACCTTAGCCCTAACACTAACCCTAGCCATAATTTAGCCCTATCCCTAACCCTAACCCTAACCCTAGCCCTAAGAATAACTCTAAATCTCACACTGGTCCTTTCACTCATTCTAATCCTACCCCTATTCTAAATCCTAGTCCTAACCCTTGCCCTATCCTTAGCCCTAGCACTAACCTCAGATAAAAACCTAACTCTAAATTAAACCCTAAACCGAAGACTAACCCTAATTCGAACACTAGCCCTAACCTTAACACTAATCCTAAAAATTTCGCTAACCCTAACCCTAGCTCTAAAAACCAAACCGAGACAAAGCTCTAAACATAACTGTTAACCTAAAGCAAGCCCTAACCCTACACCTAGCCCTAACCCCAGCCCTAATTTTAGATTTAAGCCAAACCCTAAAACTAACCCTGACCCTTACGCTGACCATAACATTAACCCGAGGTCTGAACATCACCCAAAACCTAAACTTAAACCCAAAAGTAAACCTAGCCCTAAAACACTAAAATTAGCCATAATCATAACCCTAGTACTTACATTAGCCGTAAACCTAACCCTAGCACTAACTTAAACCAAAACCTAGCCCTAATCATGAACATAACCCTAGCAGTCAACTGATTTCTATCTCTATCCATTACCATAACCATAATCCTAACACTAATGCTAATGCAAGCCCTAACTTTAAACCTTAACCTATCCCAAAACCTAGCCTAGAACTTGACCCTAATAATACCCCTAGCTCTAAAGCTGATGCTAACCCTAAACCTAACCCTTACACTAGACGTACCCATAATCCTAATCCTAAAACTATCTTTAACCATAATTCTGGACCTGAAATTAGCCCTAGCACTAATCCAAGCCTAACACTAAATAAAAGAAAACCCTAGCACTTATTCTAGCCTTAAACCTAGGCTTAATTATAACCCTAACCCTAACCACAGCCTTAACCCTATTTATAACCGTCACCCTACCTCTAAACCTAGATATAAAGCCATCCATTACCACAAACCTTGCCCTAATGCCTAACCTAAACTCTAAACACTAACTCTAAACTCTAACCCTAACCCTAAGCCTAACCCTAACCCTAAACCTAGGCTTAAACTAAACACTAAGCCTAGCCCTAATCTTAGCCCTAATTAAGCCCTATCTCTAACCCTAACCCTAAACTTAGCACTAAGATTGACTCTCGCATTAACCCTATTCCTTGTTCTAACCCCATCCCTTACCATAACTCTAAACCTAGCCATAACCCTTGCTCTATCCTTAGTTCTAGCCCTAACCCTAGGTCTAACCCTAATTCCAAATTTAACCCTAACCCTAAGCCTAAGCCTAAGACTAACACTAGCCCTAACCCTAACCATAGAACTAAAACAAAACCAAGCATTAGCCCTAACCCTAAACCTTAACTTAAACCAAAACCTAACACTACTACTAGACCTAAACCTAGCACTAGTTCAAGTCCTAAACCTAACCACAAAACCAACCCTGATGCTGACTCACATGCTAAATCTCACCCTAGCTCTAAATACCGCCCTCACCTTAAAATGAACAATAACTGTAACCCTAGCCCTAATTCGAGTTTTAAGCCAAACCCTAAAACTAACCCTTACCCTGACTCTGACCTTAACACTAACCCTAGCTCTAAACATCAACCTAACCCTATACCTAAACCTAACAATAGACATAGCCCTAACCCTAACCCTAAAATTAGCCCTAATCACAACCCAGGTACTTACATTAACTGTTACCCTAAACCTAGCTTTAACTTAACCCAAAACCTAGCCTTATTCTGGGCACTATACCTAGATTTACCCCTAACCTTAACCCTATCACTAATTGTAACTGTAACTCTAGATGTAACACTAGATTTAACCCTAACCCTAACCCTAAGCCTAACACTATCAATAATCGTAACAATAAACCTAGCTGTACCCCTATCTCTAACCCTATCCATTACCCTAACCATAACCCTAACACTAATGCTAAACCTGGATCTAAACCTAACCCTATCCATAATCATAACCCTATCCATTATCCTAAACCTAACCTGAAACCTAAACCTAACACTATCTTCACCCTAATCCTAACTCTAATGCTAATTTGAGCATTAACATTAAATCTTAACCTATCCAAAACACTAATCTCGACCCTGACCTAAGAGTACACTTAGCTCTAAACCTGACCCTAACCCTAAACCTAACCCTTACATTAGACGGAGCCATAAACCTAAACCTAAAACTATGTTTAACCGTAACACTAGACCTGAAATTAGCCCTAGCCATAAACCTAGACCTAAACCTAGGCTTAATCCTAGCCCGAAACATAACATAACCCGAGCCCTAACCCTATTCCTCATCCTAGCCCTAAACCTACCTATAACCTCATCCTATACCCAAAAACTAACCATAACCCTAAACTTAGGCATAACACAAAGCCTAGTGCTAATCCTAGCCTTTATTAATTCTATGCTAACCCTAAACCTAGCCATAAGACTAACTCTAACTCTTGCTCTAGCCCTAGCCCTAGTATTATCCTTAGCCTTAATTCAAATACTAGATCTAAGCCTAAGTTTAAATGTAAACCTAACTCTGAATTTAACTGAAACAATAAGTCTAAACCAAACCCTAACAATACCCCTAACCATAACGCTAATCTTAAAACGTGTGCTATCCCTAGTCCTAGCCATAAACCAAAACCAATCCATAGTTCTCATCTTAACAGTGAACCTAAATCAAACCCTAACCCTACAACTAACCCTAAAACTAAACTAACCCTGACCCTGACACTGACACTGACACTAATCTTAGCTCTAAATATCACCCTAACCTAAAATTAACTGTAACATTATATCTAGCCTTAACCTAACAATAAAAAGCCTTAATCATAACCCTAGTTCGTACTTTAGTCATTTTTCTAACCATAGCGCTAACCCTACACAAATTCTACACATAATCCTAGTCCTACCCTTAACTTTAACTGTAATACTAGCCCTAACCCTAAGCCTACCACTAACCCTAACCCTTACTCTAACCCTATTCCTTACAATAAGCCAAATCCTAACCCAAATGCTAACTCTAGTCCTATTCCTAATCCTTAGAATAACTTAAACTCTAACCATAACACTAGTCTTAACCCTAGCCCTCATTCTACATCTAAATCTTACCCTGACTCTCATCTGACCCTAACAGTAACCCTAGGTCTAAACCTGACCCTTACCCTGAACCAAACACTTACACTAGCCCTATTGGTACCCTATACCTACACCTAAGCCTAACACTAGACCTAGACCCAAAGCTAATCCTAAATATAGGTATAACTGTAGACCTAGACCTAAAGAGAAACCAAGCACTAGCACTAACAACAACCCTTAACCTAAACCGAACACTTACCCTACCCCTAGACATAAATCTAGTCCTAATTCTGGCTCTAACCCTAACCCTCACCATAGCCCAGAAACTGACCCTAATTCTAACACTGAATATAGCTTTAAACATTTCACTAACTCAAAACCTAGACCTAACACTAGATCTAGCCATAACCCTAATCATAAAACTAGCCCTAAACATAATCCTCGCTCTTAGATTACCCATAGTCCTAACCCTAGCCCTAAACATAACATAAAACCTAGCCCTAATCCTAGGCATAAACTTAGCTCTAAGCATAGCACTTAGCCTAACCCTAGTCCTAAATCTAGCCCAAACCTAAGCCTCACCCTAGACCTAACCTTAGCTCAAAGCCTAACCTTTACACTAAACATAACCCTAGATCTATCCTAAACCCTATCCCTAACCCTATCCCTAAACATAACGTTAAACCTAGCCTCAAATTTAGCTCTAACCATATCCATTACCCTTACCCTAATCCTAATCCTAATTAAAACCCCATCCCTGACACTAAACCTCACTCTAACCATAAATGTAAACCTAGACCTAAACCTAACCCTTGCCCTAGCCCTAAACTTAACTCAAAAACTAACCCTTACCCTAAACTAACTATAACCATATCCCTAAAGTTAACACTTACCCTAAACCTAATACTTACCCTAAATCACGCCCTAACCCTATCCCTAAACCTAGCTTTAATCCTAGAGTTAAAAAAAAATCATAACCTAGCCCTAACCCTAGCTCTAAACCTATCCATTACACTAAACATAACCCTAACCCTAATGGTAACCCTAACCTGATTGCTAAACCTAACTCATCCATTAGCCTAAACCTTAACTGAAACCTAAACTAAACCCTATCCATTACCCTAATATTAAACCTAACCCTTATGCTAATTCGAGCCTTAACACTAAACCTTTTGCTAAACCAAATGCTAACCCTGAGTCTGACCCTGACCCTAATAGTAAACCTAGCCCTAAAGCAGACCTTTTAAATAAACCTAACTCTTACACTAAACCTACCCATAACCTAACCCTAAAACTATTTTTAACATTAACCCTAGACCTCATATTAGCCCTAGACCTGGTCCAATTCATAACCCTAACAGAAAACCTAGACCTTAACCTAGCCCTTAACCTAGCCTTAATCCTAAACTGAAACATAACCCTAGGCCTAACCCTATCCCTAAAGCTAGCTATAATCCCACCCATTACCCTAAACTTTACCTTAACAACAATGCTAACCCTAACTCTAGCTCAACCCATTAGTCTCAACCTAACACTAATTGTAGCATCCACACTAGCCCTAATGTAGCCCTAACCCCAAAACTAACACTAGCCTTAATACTAGCCCTAATTTAGCTCTAACCCTAACCATAACTATAGTCCTAATCCTAGCCCTAATAAAGCCCTAACCCTATCCCTAACACTAGCCCTAATCATAGCCCTAATTTAGTCCTAATACTAACCCTAACCCTAAGACTTCTACTATGACTAACTCTAATCTCACCCTAGATGAATCGCTAGTTTTAACCGTATTCGTTACCATAACCCTTACCCTCACCCTAACCCTAGCCCTAGCCCTAACCCTAGATTTAACCCTAACTCTAAATCTAAACCTAACCCTAAGCCTAAACCTCAACCTAACACTAGTCCTAACCCTGATGCTAATCCATAATCTAGACGTAACCGTAGCCCTAGACCTAAAACAAAACCAACCTATATCCCTAACCCTTAATCTAAACCAAACGCTAACCATACAACTACTACTAACTTTATCCCTAATTCGAGTTCTAAGCCTAACCCTAAAACTAACCCTGACTCTGACATTACCCTAACAATAACCCTTGCTCTAAACATCAAATTAACCCTAAACCTAACTGTAACATTAGACAAAGCCCTAACCCTAACCCTAAAACTAGCACTAATTGCAACACTAGTTCATACATTACCATATCCCTAATCCTAGCCCTAACCAAACCCAAAAGCAAGCCCTAATCTGAGCCTTAACCCCAGTTTTAAACCTAACCCTAAACCTAACCCTAACCCAGAACATAGCCCTAAACCTTACCCTAACACTAGTCAGAATTCTAACCATAACCATAACCCTATCACTAGTTCGAACCATATCCATTACCATAACCATAATCATAACTCTAATGGTAACCCTAGGCCTAACCCTAAACTTATCACTAAACCTAATCTATTTCATTAACCTAAACCTAACCTGAACCCTAAACCTAAACCTATCATTACCATAAATCTAACCCTAATGCTAATTCAAGCCAAAACCCTAAACCTTAACCCAACACAAACCCTAACTCTGCCCCTTCCAATGATAATATACCTAGCTCTAACCCTGACCATACCCCTAAACCAACTCCTTATACTAGACTTAGCCATAAACCTAACCCTAAAACTATTGCTAGCCATAATCCTAGACCTAACATTAACCCTAGCCGTAATTTTATCCTAAACTTAACAGAAAACAAACCCATAACCCTAACCCTATCCCTATCCCTAATCCTATCCATAACCCTAGCCATAAATTTAGCTCTAACCCTATCAATTACCCTAAACATAACCCTAATTATATTGCTAACTCTAGGCATAAATCTAACCCTATCCCTAACCGTAACCCTCTCCATTATGCTAAATCTAAAATAAACCCTAAACCAAACCCTATCATTACCCTAACCCAACCTATAACGCTAATTTGAGCCCTTATCCTAAACCCTAACCTAAACAAAACCCTTAACCTGACCCTGAACCTAATAATACCCCTAGTTCTAAATTTGAACCCTACCCAAAACCTAAACTTACATTAAACATAGCCATAAACCCAACCCTAAAAATATCTCTAACAATAATCCTAGCCCTAACACTTATCCTAGCCCTAACACTAACACAAACCCTAGAACCCATCCTAGCCCTAAACCTATCCTTAATAATAACTCTAATGAACACCTAGCCCTAACCTTAATTCTAACCTTCACCCTAGCCCTATCCCTAGCTCTAACCCGATCGTTTACACAAAACATATCCCTAAACCCAAAACTAAACCTAGGCCTAAACATAAGCATAAACCTAGCCCTATTCCTACACCTAATTAAGCCATATACCTAACCAAACACTAAGCTTAGCCATAAGACTAACTGCCACTCTCACCCTAGCCCTATAGTGTTAGGTCTAATCCAATCCCTTAACATAACCCTAATCCTAGCCATAAACCAAGACCTAACAGTAGCCCTATCCTTAGCCCTAGACCTAACCCTAGATTTAATCCTAAATCAAAATCTAACTTTAACTCTACTCCTAAACCTAAAACTAGCCCTAATCCTAATGCTAAGCTTAAAACTAGCCCTAACCATAGCCCAAGCCCTAAAACAAAACCGAGTCATAGCCCTAATTTTAAAACAAAACCTAAACCAGAAACTAATGCTACACCTAGCCCTAACCCTAGCCCTAACTTGAGTTTAAATCCTAACCCTAAAAATACTCTGACATCGAATTTGAAACTAACATTACCCCTAGCACTAAATGTTATACCTAACCCTAACACTAGACCTAGTCCTAACCCTAATCATATAACTAGCCAAATCGTAACCGTAGACCATACATTGGCCATAAATCTAAAACTAGTCCTAACTCTAACCAAAACCTAGTCTTAATGCAAGAACTAACCCTAGTTTTAACCCTAAACCTAAACCGAACACTAGCCATAACCCTAACCATAAACATAGCCCTAATCCTAGCTCTAATCCTATCCCTTACTCTAAGCTAACCCTAACCTTAATGCTAACCCTAGGCCTAACCCTAATCCTTAGCCTAACCCAAACCCTCACCCTATTACTGGTCCTAAACCTAGCCCTCATTTTAGCTGTAATCATAACCAAAACCCTAAACTTAAACCTGACACTTATTCTGACCCTATCAGTAACCGTATGTCTAAACCTGATCCTACCCATAAACTGTACCCTTACACTAGCACTAGCAATAAACCTGTACATAAACCTAACCCTAACACTAGCCCTAGCCTTAAACCTAATCCTAACTCTAGCTATAACTCTATCCCGAGACCTAAACAAAAACCTAGCCCTAGATCTAATGATAAACCTTAATCTAATACAAACACTAACCCTACCCCTAGACCTAACTCTAGTGATAATTCTGGGTTTAAGCCTAACCCTAAGTATAACCTGAACACTGACCCTGACTCTAACACTAAGTCAAGCTCTAAACATCATGCTAATGGTAACCCTAACCCTAACACTTGATCTAGCAATAACACTTACCCAAAAATTAGCCCTAATCATAACCCTGGTTTATACATTAGTTGTAGGCCTAACACTAGCCTCAACCTAACCAAAATCCTAGCCCTAAGCAGAGTGCTAACCCTAGTTTGAACCCTAACACTAAAACTAGCAATAATCCATACCCTAACCCTAGATCTAACCCTAGCTATTACCCTATCCATTACCTTAAGCTACACCCTAAAACTAATGCTAACCCTTGTCCTAACACTAATCCTTAGCCTAACTCAAACCATAACCCTATTACTAGTCCTAACCCTAACCTTCGTTCTAGCTCTAACCCTATCCCAAACCCAAACCCTAACCCTGACACTTATTCTGACCCTAACACTAACCACAGGTATAAACCTGACACTAACCTGAAACCGAACCCTAACATTAGCCCTACCGGTAATCATATAATTAAACCTAAACCAAACTCTAACCCTAGACTTAAACCTAACCCTAAATCTAGCCATATCTCTAGCCCTAGACCTGAACAACAACCTAGCCCTAGCCCTAACCCTAACAATAACCCTTAACCTAACCCAAACACTATCAATACCCCTATACCTAACGCTAGTCCTTATTCTGGCACAGAACCAAACACTAACTCTAACCTGAACACTGGCCCTGACACTAACATAATCTGAGCTTCAAAGCTCACCCTAAACCAAAACCTAATCCGAACACTAGATCTAGCCATAACCCTAACCGTAAAATTAGCCCTAATCATAACCCTAGCTCTTACATTACCCATGGCCCTAACACTAGGCCTAAACAAACACAAAACCTAGCCCTAATTTTAGGCCTGAATAGCCCTAAGTGTAACCCTAAACCTAACCCGAGCCCTAACCATAACCCTAAGCCTCGCTTTAGATATAACCTAGTCAAACCTAACCTTGACTCTTAACATAACCCTAGCCGTATCCTAAACCAAAACCTAACACTAGCCCTAATCCTAACATTAACCATAGCCCTAACCATAGCTCTAATTATATCAACTACCCTAACCCTAACCCTAATCTTAAACCCAATATTAACCCTAACACTAGCTCTAATTCTATCCACTACCCTAACCATAATCCTAACCCAAATGCTAATCCTAGGCTTAAACCTAAACCTATCAAGATCCCTAAAGCTATCTATTGCCCTAAAACTAACATGAACCCTAATTCTAAGCCTATTCATTACCCTAACCCTAACTCTAACCCTAATGCTAATTCGAACCCCAAACATAAACCTTAACCTAAACCAAACCTTAAGCCAAACACTCACCCTAATAATACATGTAGCTCTAAACTTGACCCTTACCATAAATCTAACCCTTACATTGGAATTAACCAAAAATATAAACTGAAACCTATGTCTAATATAAGCCTAGACCTGACATTAGCCCTAGCCCAAATCCTAGCCCTAATCCTAACATGAACACTAGCTCTCATTCTAGCACAAAATTTAGCCTTAATCATCACCCTGACCCTAATTCTAACCCTTTCCCTAGACCTAAACCTAGTTATAACCCCATTGCTTACCATAAACCTAACCCAAACCCTAACCCTAACATTAAACCTATCCCTAACTTTAACCCTAATACTAACCCTAACACTAACCCTAGCCCTAATCCTAAACCTAACTCTAATCCTAGCTTAAAGACTAAATATAACTTTCACCCTAGCCCTAGCCCTAATTCTAACCCTATCACTTACTATAACCTTATTCCTAGCCATAGGTTAGAATAACCCTAGCCCTAGCCTTACACCTTGCCCTAAACCTAGATCTAAACCTAACTCTAAATCTAACCCTAATTCTACACCTAAACCTAACCCTAACACTAGCCCTAATTCTAACGCTAATCCTAAAACTAGCCCTAAACATAGTCTTAGACCTGAAACAAAACTGAGCCATAACACTAACCCTAAACTTTTACCTACACCAAACACTAACCTTATATCTAGCCCCAAGCCAAGCCCAAATTTGAGTCCTAATCTCAACCCTAAAACAACCCCTAAACTTATCTCTGACATTAACACTAACCCTACCTCTAAACATCACCCAAAACATCACCCAAAACATCACCCAAAACCTAACCCTTAACCTGATCCTAACCTTAATTCTAAAACTAGTTCTAATCGTAACCCTGGAACATACATTAGCCGTAATCTTAAACCTAATGCTAACCCAAACCTAGCCCCAATCTGATACCTAACCCTAGCTTTCACCCTAACTCTAAATCTAACACTAGCCCTAACCCTAACCCGAACCCTAGCTCTAACCTTATACTTTACCCTAGCCAAACCCCAACCCTAATGCTAACCCTAGTCCTAAAAGTAATCCTTAGTCTTACCTAAACCCTAAACCTATTACTAGTCCTAACCCTAGCCCTCATTCTTGTTATAATCATAACCCAAATTTTAACTCTAACCCTGACTCTTATTCTGACACTGAACCTAAACCAAACCCTAACACTAGCCCTACTCATAACCCTGTATCTAAACCTAACCCTAACATTATCCCTAGATTAAACCTAATCCTAAATCTAGGCATAACTTTAACCAAGACCTAAACAAAAAAACTATCCCTAGCTCTAATGATAACCCTTAACCTAAGCCAAATACTAACCTTACCTCTAGACCTAACCAATCTTAATTCTGGCTCTAGCCCTAACCCTTACCCTAATCCAAACACAGACCCTGACACTAACATTAAACCTTGCTATAAAACTGACCCTAACTTAAACCTAAACCTAACACTAGACCTAGCCATAACTGTAAACGTAACCCTTACATTACCATAACACTAAAATTAGCTCTAAACCTAACACAAAACCTAGCCCTAATCCTAGGCCTAAATCTAGCCCAAAGCGTAAACCTAACCCTAACCTAACCTTATCCATTACCCTAAGCCTAATGCTCATGCTAACCCTAATCCTCGCCTTAGACCTAAAACTAGATAAAACCCAAAACCTAACCCAAAACATAACGCTAGCCCTATCCCTAAACCTAATTCTAATCCTAGGCCTAATCATAATGTTAACACTAGCCGTAATACTATCTCTAAAATTATCCATTGCCCTAAACGGAACCTTTACCTTAATGATAACCCTAGCTCTAATCCTAATTGTAAATCTAATCCTAGACCTAACCTTAAACCTAACTGCTGAAGTCTGGCTGGGCAAAGTAACTGGGAGGTGACAAGCAACTTGAAGGTTAAAACGGCAACTGCTTTATTATGGAACAACAGAAGTATATATAACCAACTGATTACGCAAAGCTTGACTCAATTAGCATCATCCAGATTCAGCAATCAGCCAATAAGGAATCCCCATCATCTTAATGGCTGGGTGGCATTGCCTCACAAACCACTCCTCCTGGCAAAGGGACAGGCGATATCTTGACTTCTTTGCATCCCCAACACCTGACTCTCATCGTAGCCTTAACCCTAGATAAAAACCTAACCCTTACACTAACACTAACCCTAAACCTAAAACTACCCCTAACCCTAGCCTGACATCTAACCCTATCCATTACCCTAATTCAAATGATAATCTTAGCCCTAAACTTAAGACTAATCCTAAAATAAAATTACCCCTAAACCTAACCCAACATCTAACCATATCCATTAACCTAACTCTAAATATAACCTTAGCCGTAACCCTAACTCTAACCCAGCCTTAACCATAAATCTAACCCTAGATAATCCTAAACCTAACCCTCACCCTAGCACTAACCCTAGCTCAAAACCTAACCTGTACCCTAAACCTAACCAAAACCCTAAACCTAGCCCTAACCCTAACCATAACTCTAGCACTAATCCTATCCAAAACATTATCCCTAACCCTAGCTCTAATGCTATTCATTACCCTAACAATAACCCTAACCCAAATGCTAACCCTAGGCCTAACTCTAACCATACCACTAACCCTAACCCTACAAATTACTCTAATCTTAACCTGAATCCTAAACCTAAGCCTATCCATAAACGTAACCCTAATTCTACCCTAATTCTAATTTGAGCCAAAACTGTAATAATTAATCTAACACAAACCTGAAATCTTACCCTGACCCGAAAAATACACCTTACTCTTAACATGGGCCTTACCCTAAACCTAATATTAGACTTAGCCATGAACCTAACCCTATAACTATCCCTAGCTGTAACCCTAAACCTTACATTATCCCTATGCCTAAAACTTGCTCTAACCCTACCACAAACCCTAGCACTCATCCTAACCTAAAATATAGCCTGAATTCCTACACAAACCTAACCCTAGACCTAAACCTAATTCTAATAATCCCCCTAGCCCTATACCTAGCTATAACCCCATCTCTTCCCCTAAACCTAAACCTAAACCTAATCTGAATCATAGCACTAACCCTAGGCCTAACCATAACACCAATCCTAGACATATTCCTAGCCCTAATTTAGCACTAATCTTAACCCTAACCCTAGCCTTAAGACAACTCTAACTATCACCCAAGCTGTATTCCTAGTTCTAACCCTATACCTTAACATAACCCAAACACTAGACCTAACCTTATCCCTAACCCTAGCCAGAGCCTAACCCTAGAATTAACCATAACTCTAAAAATACTCCTAAGCCTAAACTCACCCTATCATGAGCAATAACACTAACATTAATTGTAAAACTACCCTTAACTTTATCCTTAGCCCTAAAACATAAGGAGCCATAGCACTAAACCTAACTCTTAACCTAAAGCAAACCCTAAACCTACATCTAGCCCTAAGCCTACCCCTAATTCGAGTCCTATCCCCAACCCTAAAAGTAACCCTGACCCTGATTCTGAACCTAACACTAACCCTAGCTCAAAACATCATCCTGAATTTAAACCTAACCATAAAACTAGACTTAGCCCTAACCATAACAGTAAAATTAGCCCAAATCATAACCATAGTTCTTACATTAGCTATATCCCTAACACTAGCCCGAACTTCACCCCAAATCTAATGTGAGCCCCAACCCTAGTTTTAACCCTAACTCTTAACCTAAACCAAGTCCTAACTCTTACCCTAACCCTAACCCTAAGTTAAATCCTTGCACTAACCCTAAACCTAACACTAATCCTAATACTAACACTAACCATAAGCCTAGCCCTAACCCTAGCTCTTACCCTATACATTACCCTAACCCAATACCTAATCCTAAACCTAATCCTAACCCTCGGCCTAACCTTAACACATTCGTTACCCTACCTATCCATTACCCTAAACATAACACTAACCCTAAACCTAACAATACACTAAACCTAGACATAACATTAACCCTAAAACTAGCCCTAATTTTAACACTAGTTCTTACATTAGCCATAGCCCTAAAGCTAACACAAAACGTAGGCTAGGCCTAATCCAAGCGCTAAACCTAGCTTTAACCCTAAACCTAAACCTAACACCAGCCCTAACCCTAACACGAACCATAGCCCTAACACTAGCGCTAACCCTATTCCTTACCCTAAGCCAAACTCTAACCTTAAATCTACCCTAGTCCTAAAACTAATTCTAAGCCTAACCCAAAAACTAACTCAATTACTAGTCCTAAGCCTAATCCTCAATGTAGCTCTATCACTATCCCAAACCCTAAACCTAACCCTGACCCTTATTCTGACCCTAACACTAACCGTAGGTCTAAACCTGACCCTAACCCTAAACCGACCCCTAACATTAGCACTACCTATAACCCTAAAACTTAACCTTCCCCTAACAATAGACCTAGACCTACACTTATTCTTTTATCTAGTGATAATCTAGGCCTATCCGTAAACAAAAACTTAGTCCTAGCCCTAATAATAACCCTTAACCTAACCCAAACACTAACCCTACCCCTAGACCAAACCATAGTCCTAATTCTCGCCCTAACAATAAACCTAACCCTAAACCGAACACTGACCCTTATCCTAACACAAACACTAGCTCTAAAACTTATCCTAAAAAAAAAAAAAATTACCCTAACACTCGACCTAGCCATATCACTAACCCTGAAACAAGCCATCACCATAGGCCAAAACCTACCTCTAACTCTATCCATTACCCTAACTCTAACCCTACCTCTAATGCTAACCCTACCCCTTACCCTCACACTGACTCTAAACCTAATCCTCGTCCTAGTCCAAACACTAGCTCAATCCCTAACAATTAAACTTAACCTAACTCTAACACTAACCCATGGCCTAAACCTAAACCTAAATTTAACCCTAGCCCTAATCCTAACCTTAACCCTATCCCTAACAATAGTTTTAAGCCTACATATTAACCTAACTCTAACCCTAACCTTAATAATAACCCTAGCCCTTACATAGCTCTAACCCTACCCATAACCCAAACCCTAACCCTAACTCTGATGATAACCCTAGCCCTTACCCTAAATCTATGCTAACACTAACCCTAGACATAACCATAAACCTAACCCTTGCCATAGAGCTAACCTTGCTCAAACCCTAACTCTTACCCTAAACCTAACCCTAAGTTAAATCCTAGCCCTCATCTTAGCCTTAAACCAAGCATTATTAATAAATCAAAAAAAACCCTAGACCTATCTGACATTCTAACCTTTGACCTATCCCTAAAACTAGCTCGAACCCTATCCCTTCCCCTAAACCTAACCCTATCCCTAAACCTAAACCTAAGTCTAAACTAGGCCTAACCCTAATACCAAAACTAGACCCAATCCAAGCCCTAAATTAGCCTTAAACCTAACCTAAACCTAGCCTTAAGACTAACTCTAACTCTCACCCTAGTCCTATTTCTAGTTCTAACCCTATCCCTTACCATAATCCTATCACTTGCCTTTACATTTGCCCTATCTCTAGCTCTAACTTTAATCCTATATCAAACCCTAACACTAAATCTAACCCTGACCCTAAGCTAAACCTCTCACTAACACAAGCTGTAACACTAATGCTTGTCTTAAAACTAGCCCTACCCTAGACCTAGCCCTACAAAACAACCGAGCCATAGCCCTAACCCTAACCGTTAACATAAACCAAAACCTAAGCCTACACCTATCCCTAAACCTAGCTCTAATTCGAGTCCTATCCCTAACCCTAAAACAAACCCTGATCCTGACTCTGACCCTAACACTAACCATAGCTCTAAACATCACTCAAAAACTAAATCTAAACCTAATCCTAGACATAGCCCTAACCCTAACCCTAACCTTAAAACTAGTTATAATCATAACCCGAGTTCTTACATTGGCTGTAGTCCTAAACCTAGCCCTAACAAAACCCAAAACCTATCCCTAATCAGAGCCACAAGACTACCTTTAACCCTAAAGATAACCCTAATTCTAGCCCTAACCCTTACCCTAAACCTAACCCTAACCCTAACCCCTGACATAACCCAAAACCTAACCTTAACCCTAGCCTTAATCCCAACCATAAACCTAGACCTAACCCGAGATGTAACCCTATCCACTACCCTAATCCTAATCTTAACCCTAATGCTAACACTAGGATAACCCTAAACCTATTCCTAACCTTAAACTTTTACATTACCCAAAACCAAACCTGAACCCTAAACCAAAACATATCCATAAACATAATCCTAAACCTAATAATCTTAACCCTAAAACTATCTCTAACCATAACCCTAGACCTGACATTAGGCGTAGCCCTAATGAAGCCCTAACCCTAAAACAAACTTTAACCCTAATCCTATGCCTAATCTTAGCCTTAATCCTAAACCTAACCCTAACCATAGACCTAAACCTAATTTTAACCCTCGCCCTAGTTTTAAATCTAGCTATAACATCATACCTGATCATATCCATAACCATAATCCTAGCCATAAACCTACACTTAGCCTTAATACTAACCCTAGCTCTAATTCTAGCTCTAATTAAGCCCTAATTCTAGCCCTAAATGTAATCCTAACACTAATTCTAATTCTCAACCTAGCCCTATCACTAGATCTAACACTATCCCATATGATAAGTCAAAACCTAGCCCTAATCCTAGCCCTAACCTTAGTTGTAGACCTAAATCTAGATCTAACCCTAACTCTAAATCTAACCCTAACCTTAAGCCTTAACCACATATTCACACTAGCTCTAACCCTAATGCTAATTTGAAAACTAGACCTAAACAAAGCCCTAGCTCTCAAGCAAAACCGAGCCATTTCACTGACCATAACCCTTAACCTAAACAAAACACTAACCCTACAGATAGCCCTAACCCTAACCCTACAACTAATACTAACCCTGACTCTGACCTTAACACTAACTCTAGCTCTATACATCAACCTATACCTAAAACTAATCCTAACAATAGACCTCGACCTAAACCTAACCCTAAAACTAGTCCTAATTTTAATGGCAGTTCTTAAATTAGCCATAGCCCTAAACCTAACACAAAACCTAGCCCTAATCAAAGGCCTAAACCTAGCTTTAACCCTAACTTTAACCCCAACCTAACCCTGTCCCTAACCCTTACCCTATCCCTAGTCCTAATCCTAGCTCTATTTCTTACCCTTAGTCAAACCCTCACCCTATTGCTAACCTAGCCCTAACCCTAATTCTATGCCTGCCAAAAAATCCTAACTTTATTACTCTTCCTAATCATAACCCTCATTCTAGCTCTAAACTTAACTCAAACCCTAACTCTAACCCTGACCCTTATTTTGACCCTAACACTAAATCTAGGTTTAAACCTGACCCTAACACTTATCTGATAACTAACACTAGCCATGCCATTAACCCTAAACATAAACCAAACAATAACACTAGCCCTAGACCTAAACCTAATCCTAAATATAGTCATAACCCTAGCCCTAGCACTAACAATAACCCTTAACTTAAACCAAACACTAACTCTACCCTTAGACCTAACCCTAGTCTTTATTCTGAACCTAACCCCAAACCTAAACCTATCCTGAAACCTGACATTTACCCTAACAAAAACCCTAGCTCTAAAAATTATCCTAACCCAAAAACTAACCCTAACATTAGACGAACTCTAAATATAGCCATAACCATAACTCTAGCTCTTAAATTACCCATATACCTAACAGTAGCCCTAAACCTCACACAAATCCTAGGCCTAAATACAGCAATAAACCTGATCCTAAGCATAACTCTAACCCTAAATGTAGCCCTATCCCTAACACTAACCCTCATTCTAGCCCTAACCCTAGCTCAAACACTAAACCTTACCCTAAAATAATCCTACCCTGAACCCTAAATCTCACCCTAACTCTAGCCCTAATCCTAACTGTAATCATAGCCCAAACCCTAGCTCTAATTCTATCCATTATACTAAAAATAACCCTAAAATTAATGCTAAACCTAGCCCTAAACCTAACCGTAAAACTACCCTAGCCCAGACTGTAAACCTAACCCTCATGCTAGCCCTAAATGTAGCTCAATCCTTAACCCTTACACTTAATCTAAAACTAACACTAACCCAAGGTCTAAACCTAAACCTAACCCCAGCCTTAATCCTAACCTTAAACCAAGCCCTAACCCTAACTTGAACCCTACACATTACTCTAACCCTAAGCTTAACCCTAATGATAACACTAGACCTAAAGCTAAACCTACCCTAACCCTAAACATAAATCTAACGGTAGAAATAACAGTGAACCTAACACTAACCATAAACCTAAGCTAGCTCAAATGCTAACCCTAATCCTAAACCTAAACCTAACACAAACCTAAACATAAACCTATCTTTAACCTGACATATAAACTTATTACCCTACACCTAATGATAACCCTAGCCCTAACTGTTACACTAACAATGATCTTAACCCAAGACCAAACCAAAAATTCATCTTAGCCATAGCAAAAATCCTAGCTCAAACCCTAAAACGTACCCTAAACCTAAACCTAAGTATAACCTGTGGCCTCATAATAGCCCTAAAACAAGCCTTAATCATAACCCTAACTCCAACCCTAGCTCTAACCTTACTCTAACCTTCACCCTATGTCTAAACCTAGCTATAAAACCATTCTTTATCCTAAACTTAAACCTAACCATATCCCTATCGCTAGGCCTAAGCTAAACACTAACCATAGCCCTAATCCTAGCCCTAATTTAACCATGTCCCAAACCCTAAATCTAATTTTACCCTATCACTAACTGTAACACTCACACTAGCCCTAACCCTAATGCTAATATTAAAACTAGCCCTAGCCCTAGCACTAGCCCTAAAACAAAACTGAAACATAGCCCTAAACCTAACCCTTAACCTAAACCAAACCCTTATCCTTACCCTAGCCCTAATTTGAGTTTTAATCCAAACACTAAAACTAACCCTGACCCTGACTCTGACCATAACACTAACCCTAGCTCTAAACATAACCCTAACCCTAAACCTAAACATAACACTAGACATAGCTTTAACCGTAAACTTAAATTTAGCCATAAACATAACCCTGGAACTTACATTAGCCATAACCCTAACTCTAGCACTAACTTAACACAAAACCTAGACCTAATCTGAGCCATTACCCAAGTTTTAACCCTAATTCTAACCCTAACACTAGCCCTAATCATAAATATAACCCTAACCCTAACCCTAGCTCTAACCCTATCCATTGTCGTAAACAACCCTAACTTTAATGCTATACCTAGTCTTAAACCTAACCCTATTCCTAATCCTAACCCTATCCATTACCCTAATCCAAACCTAGACTCTAAACCTCACCCTATCATTAACCAAACACTAACCCTAATGCTAATTTGAGCATTAACTTTAAAATTTAACCTATTCCAAATCCTAACCCAGACCCTGGCTGTAAAAATACTCCTAGCTCTAAACCTGACCCTAACCCGAAAACTAACCCTTACACTAAATGTAGCCATAAACCTAACATTAAAACTATCTTTAAACATAACCCAAGACCTAATATAAGCCCTAGCCCTAATCCTAGATCTAAACTTAAAACAAACCCAAGCCCTCATCCTAGCCCTAAACCTACCCCTAATCATAACCATAATCTTAACCATAGCCCTAACCAAATTCTAACACTCACCCTCCCACTAAACCTAGCCATAACATAATCCCTTACCCTAAACTTAATCCTAACCCTAACAATATCACTAGACCTAAGCTGAACACTAACCCTAGTCCTAATCCTAGCCCTAATTTAAACCTATCCCTTACTCTAATGCTAACCATAGCCCTAAGACTAACCCTAACTCTCACACAAGCCATATCCCTAGTTCTAAACCTATCCCTTAACTTAACCCTAACCCTAGCCATAAACATAGCCATAAACCTAGACTTAACACTTGCCTAATCAATATTCCTAGTCCTAACCCTAGACCTTCTCTAACTCTAACTCTAACACTAAACCTAAGCCTAAGCCTAACATTAACACTAGCACTAACCCTAACACTAATCATGAAACTAGCCGTAACCCTAGCCCTAGCAGTAAAACAAAACCGAGTAATAGCCCTAACACTAAACCTTAACTTAAACCAAATCCTAATACTACACCCATGCCTAACCCTAGCCCTAATTCGAGTCCTAACCTTAATACTAACCATGACTCTGACTCATATCCTAACATTCACCCTAGCTCTAAACACCACCTTAACGTTACACCAAACCCTTACAGTAAACCTAGCCTTATTTTGAGTCATAAACCTAACTCTAAAACTAAGTCTGACCCTGACTATTAACCTAAAACTAACACTCGCTCTAAATATCACCCAATTCTTGAATCTAATCTTAACACTAGAGGTTTAACCCCTAACCATCACCCAAAAATTCACCCTAATTGTAACCCTAATTCTTACATTAGCCATTGCCTAGCCCTAAATCTAACAAAAATCTAGCCCTAATCTGAGCCCTAAACTTAGCTTTAACCCTATTCCTTGCCCTAATCCAAGCCCTAAACCTAGCTCTAACTCTATCCCTTACCATAAGCCAAACCCTAACCCTAATGTTAACCTAATCCTTAACCTAACACAAACCATAACCCTATTACTAGTTCTAATCCTCGCACTCATTCTAGCAATAACCAAACCCAAACCCTAACCCTAACCCTGACCCTTATTCTGACCCTAACACTAATTGTAGGTCTAAACCTGAACCTAACCCTAAACTGAACCCTAACAGTAGCCCTTCCGGTAACCTTATACCTAATCCTAAACCTAACACTAGCCCTAGACAAAAATATAATTCTAAATTTAGCCATAACTCGAACCCTAGACCTAATGAGAAACCTAGACATAGCATTACAATAACCCTTAGCATAAGACAAACACTAACTCTTCCCATAGACCTAATTCTGGCTTTAATTGTAACCGTAACACTTACCTGAACACTGACCCTGACACTAAGAGTAACCCTAGCTCTAAACACCACCCAAACCCTAAACCTAACCCTAAAACTATACCTAGCCCTAACATTAACCCTAAAACTAGCCTGAATCATAACAAGTTCTTACATTAGCTGTAGCCCTAACCTATCACAAAACCTGGCCCTAATCCAAGACCTACCCTAGCTTTAACCCTAACGGTAACATAAACCTAGTCCTAGCCCTATGACTAACTCTAACTTTCACACTAGCCTATCACTAGTTCTAACCCTATCCCTTACCATAACCATAACCCTAGCCCTAACCCTAGTCCTTACCCTTGCCCTATCCTTCTTCCTAGCCCTAACCATAGATCAAATTCTAACTCTAAATCTAACCCTAACCCGAAACCTAAGACTAATCATTATAAATACATTTATATTTAGATTCTATGTCTACAGATGTTGGCTTCAATTTTTATATAGAATATAGTCATTAGTTTTATAAAAGGCATACCATTTCTGATGGTATATAGAGAACAGATGGTAAGGGTAGGATGCAATGTTAATTGGGAAAGGAGTGAGGATATGAGATTAATCTATTTTAGCAAATTGGAGGAAAATATACAGCGGTAATTTATGGAAGAATGTATAAATTCAAATTCCTTAACTGTATTCATAAAATTACCCTATGTATAAATAGTAAAAGTTTCGAGGTTGAAAGTTGGATAGAGGGAGGAAGAAAAAAGGAAAAAAAAAACAAGGAAAGAAAGAAAGAGAAAAGAGAGTGAGAATGAAAATAAGATAAAATAAAGGGGGGTGAGGTGGGCCTATGCAATTTATCTATATTAAACTATTCTGGTGATTCAGTTCTTAAAGTTCAATTTCATGCAAAGCTCTTAGTTTCACATAGGTTGAGATTGTGAGGGCCAGAGGGGGAAGGGTAGAGGAGAATAGATGAAAAGAGTGAGAAAAGAAAAGTCTCTCAGAACTCTGTTTTCTTCCAGTAGGTGGAGTTGTCTATTCCTAGATTGAGTCTCTGTGCTAAGGGTGGTGGAGGTAGCTAGTTTGAGAGGGCTTGATCTTCTACCTGGAGCCTCCCTACTCTTAGTTTCTGAGTTGGAAACCAGGTACCTGTACAGTTGCTGTTCTGCATTGATAGCTACACCCTCCAAAAAAAAAAAAAAAGCTTGTGGGAAAAATCTTGAGTTATCACAGCTGGAGGTAGGGGAGTTGGAAAACTGGTACCTGAGCAGCTGCAGAACTGAGTTGGTATCCACAGCCACCGATAGATGGTGAGTAAGTTTTTCCAAGATGGATTCCATCTGTTACCTGTGTAGGGTGTTTGGTGAGGTGGGTGGTTCTGGGGTGACTTTGGCCTTGTACAGAGCTTGATCTGGTTTCCCACAAGCAAAGCCTTTGTGTTCTGTGCTACATAACCTCTGCGCAGAGAGCGCCTGCACGGCCGAGACTTCCGTCTGAGCAGAGAGTGAACCAGGGGCCAAGACTTCCATCTGTGCCAAGAGCTCACAAGCTGCTGAGACTACCATCTGAGCTGAGAGCATATGTGCAGCCTAGACGTCAGACTTCTGACTGAGCTGGGAGCAACCACACAGCTGAGCCTTCCATCTGCACAGAGAGCTCCAGTGTGGCCCTAGTTTTCTTCAAATTTCTATGATATTGGGCAAGATTCATTTTTTACTTAGTCTTTCTATGCTCTACAGGTTTGGGTCTTCTCGGTTCATGGTTCGCAGTCAGGAACAGTTTGTATTTTAAGATTTTCCTTCATTATGGTTTATTTATGTCAATTAAAATTTATCTGGAAATCAAACAGGGTTTGTAGGAGGTGCTTGAAACTTCACAAATCAGTTCTCAGTGGGTACTTTCTGGTTTCTTTCTTTTGAAGGTAGGCCAAAGCTGAAGCATTCAAAAGCAACTGTATCTGAGAGCCCTTAAGGAGAAAACACAGAAATATGTATGTATTGAAATAGGACTCCAAATGATTTCATCAGATTTCTTTGATACTCTGCAGTATTCATCTTTAACTTGCCCCACTGGGCTCCCCAAGTTTGGGACATGTATTATCAATGGTTTTCTATACAGGTAAGTGTTAGGGTCATGGTTACAGTTAGGGTTAGTTTTAGAGCTAGTGTTAGAGTAATTTTTTTTTTTTCAGATTTCTTTGATACTGGGCTGGATTCATCTTTTCCCTAGCCTTACTATTCTCCCCAGGTTTGGATCCTTCTGGGTTCAGTGGTTCGCTGTTAGGAACAGTTTGTATTTTAAGTTTTCACTTCATTTTGACCTGTATGGATAAATGAAAATAGAGCTTGAAATCAAACAGAGTTGGTTTAAATGTGTGCTTGAAACTTCAAACACTCAATCAGTTCTCAGTGTACATTTTCTGGTTTGTTTCTTGTGGAAGTAACCCTATGCTGAAATAGAAAGAAATAGCTTCATCTGTGACTGCTTTAGGAGCAATATTTAATTTTTTTGGTCGAATTAATTTGATACTGTATAGGATTCATCCTATACCTAGCCTTAATAGGATCCCCAAATTGGGGCCTTTAATTTCAACAGTTCACTTTCAAGGAACAATTTTAATTTTAAGGTGTCACTTCATTATGGTCTATAGGTGTGAATGACAATGAGCTGGAAATCAAACAGGGTTTGTACTAGCTGCTTGATATGTCACACACTCAATTAGTTCTCTGTGAGAACTCTCTGCTTTCTTTCTATTGAATATTGGCCAAAGGAGAAGCATGCAAAAACAACTTTATCCGAGAGCACTTTAAGAGACAACAGGGAAATAAGCATGTAATGAACTACTTCCCGCAATTATTTGGTCAGATTTCTTGGATACTTTGCACTTTTCATCTCTTAGCTTGCCCCACTAAGCTTCACAACTTCTATGATCCAAGGTTATCTACACAGGTTAGGGTTAAGATTACAGTTAGAGTTAGGGCTAGGTTTAGACCTAGTGTTAGGTTTAGAGATAGTTATTTTTTTTTCAAATTTTCTTAATACTGAGCAAAATTCATCTTTTACCTAGCCTTACTATGTTCTCCAGATTTGGGCCTTCTCAGTTCAATGGTTCACTGACAGTTAAAGTTTGTGTTTTGAAGTTTCACTTCATTTTGACCTATATGGTAATGGGAAATGGAGCTCAAAATCAAAGAGGGTTGGTGCTAGCTGATTGAAACAACTCACAATCAATCATTTCTCTGTGTGCACTCTCTGGTTTGATCCTTGTGAATATAAACCTACGATGAAGCATGGAAAGCAACTTTATCTGTGAGTACTTTGTGGGAAAACAATAAAATAGGCATGTAGTGAAATATCTCCCCCAATTATTTGCTCAGATATCTTAGATGATGCACAGGATTCATTTGTTATCTTGCCCCAGTAAGCTCCCCACGTTTGGGCCATCTAGGATCAATCATTTTCTAAACAGGTTAGCGTTAGTTTTAGGATTAGGGTTATGGCTAGTTTTAGAGATAGTGTTAGTGTTAGAGTTTTTTTTTTTTTTTTTTTTTTGTTAGAAATTCTTTGATACTGGGAAGGATTCATCTTTTACCTAGCCTTATTATGTGTCCCAGTTTTGGGCTTTCTTTATTCAAAAGTTCACTGTTGGGAATAGTTTGTTTTTAATGTTGCACTCCATTTTGACCTACATGGGAAAATGCAAATGGAGCTAGAAATAAGAGGGTTGGTGCTAGCTGTTTGAAACTTCACATACTCAATCAGTTTTCTTTGAGCACTCTCTGTATTTTTTCCTTGTGAAAGTAGCTGTAAGATGAAAAATGCAAAACTAATTTATCCATGATCACTTTAGGAGAAAACAGAACAATATGCATGTAGTAAAATACCACCCCCAATTATTTGGTCAGATTTTTTTTTGATACTGTGCAGAATTCATCTGTAAGCTTGTCCCACTAGTCTCCCCAAGTTTGAAACTTTTATGATCAAAGGTTCATTTAACAGGTTAGGGTTGCTGTTACAGTTATAGTTAGGGCAAGGTTTAGAGCTAGTGTTAGGGTGAGAGTTAGTTTTTTTCAACTTTTTTGATACTGGGCAGGATTCATTTTTTTCCTATTCTTAGTATAATCCCCATGTTTGGGCCTCCTAGGTAAAAGGAGTTGCTCTCAGGAGCAGTTTTAATTTTCATGTTTCATTTCATTTTGCCCTATAGAAGTGAATGAAAATGGAGCTGGAACTCAAACAGGGTTTGTGCTAGCTGCTTGAAACTTCACACACTGAATCAGTTCTCAGTGCACATTCTCTCGTTTGTTTCTTGTGGAAGTAGCCCAAAGCTGAAGTAGAAAGAAACAACTTTATCTGTGAGCACTTTATGAGGAAGCTTCAACTTTTTTTTTTTTTCTTGATTGCTTTGATACTGTGCAGGATTCATTCTTTTCCTAGCCTTAGTAGGATCCACAAGTTTGGGACTTCAAGGTTTGCCAGTTCACTGTCAGGAACAGTTTGAATTTTTAAGTTTCACTTTATTATGGTCTATAGATGTGAATGAAAATGGAGCTGTAAATGAAACAGGGTTAGTACTAGCTGCTTGAAACTTCACACACTCAATCAGCTCTCTGTGAGCACACTCTTGTTTTTTTTCCTTGTGAAAGTACCATAAACTGCAGCATGAAAATATAATTTAACCAAGAGCACATTAGGAGAAAAAAAGGAAATATAAATGTACTTAAATACCTCCCCCAAATTCTCGGTCAGATTTCTTTGATACTGTGCAGGATTTATCTGTTAGCTTTCCCCACTAGGCTCCTTTATTTGGGGACTACTAGGATCAAAGGTTTTCTAAACAAGTTAGGTTAAGTTTAGAAATAGGTTAGGGCTAGGTTTACAGCAAGTGTTTTATTAGATTTAGTTTTGTTCAAATTTCTTTGATACTGGGCAGGATTCAGATTTTACATAGCCTTACTCTATTCCATAGGTTTGTTCCTCTTGGGTCAATTGTTAGCTGTCTGGAACAGTTTGTATTTTAAGTTTTCACTTTATTTTGACCTATGTGGGTAAATGGAAACGAAACTGGAAATCAAACAGGGTTGGTGCTTGCTACATCAAACCCACACCCTCAATCAGTTCTCTATGGGTATTCTCTAGTTTATTCTTTGTGAAAGTAGCTCTAAGCGGAAGCATGCAGGATTCATCTGTTAGCTTCCTCCACTAACCTCATAAAGTTTGGTACTTCTATGAACAAAGGTTCTCTAAACAGGTTAGGGTTAGTTTTAGGGTTAGGGTTAGGGCTAATATTAGAGCAAGTGTTAGGGTTACATTTAGTTTTGTTCAAATTTCTTTGATATTGGGCAGGAGTCATCTTTTACCTAGCCTTACTATGTTCACCTGTTTTTGGCCTTCGTTTTTCAAGGTTCACTGTCAGGAACAGTTTGAGTTTTAAGTTTTCACTTCATTTGAATCTGTGCAGATGAATGGAAATGGAACTAGAAATCAAACAGGGTTTGTGCTAGCTGATTAAAACTTCACTCACTCAATCTGTTCTCTGTGGGCACTCTGTGGTTTCTTCTTGTAAAAGTAGCTCTAAGCACAAGCATGAAAAAACAACTTTATCCAAGAGCACTTTATGAGGAATCAGGGAAATATTCATGTCTTGATCTACCTCCCCCCAATTATTTCGTCAGAATTGTTTGATACTGCAGAAGATTCATCTGCTAGCTTGCTGCACTGGGTTCCCCAAGTTTGGGACTTGTCTGATCAAAACTCTATAAACAGGATAGGTTTAGGTTTAGTGTTAGATTTAGGACTAGACTTAGAACTAGTGTTAGGGTTAGACTTATTTTTTACAAATTTATTTGATACTGGGCAGGATTTCTCTTTTTCCTAGCCTTATTATGTTCCCCAGTTTTGGGCCTTCTAATTTCAATTGTTTACTGTCAGGAAGAGTTTGTATTTTAAAGTTTCACTTCAAGTAGTCCTATATGAGTAAATGGAAATGGAGCTTGTAATCAAACATGTGTCGTGCTAGCTGCTTGAAATTTCACACACTCAATCAGTTCTCTATGGGCACTCTCTGGCTTCTTCCTAGTGAAATTTTTCCAAAGCCATGGCAATGAAAAGAACATTATCCAAGAGCACTTTAGGAAAAAACATGGGAAATGGGTATGTATTGAAACACCTCCCCTAATTATTTTATCAGATTTTTTTATACCTGGCAAGATTCATCTCTGACCTTGCCCTACTAGGCACACCAAGTTTGGGTCTTCTATGATCAAAGGTTCTCTAAAGAGGTTAGGGTTAGGGTTAGGGCTAAGGTTAGAATTAGTGTTGGGTTTAGAGTTAGTTTTGTTCAGATTTATTTGATACCAGGAAGGAATCATCTTTTACCTAGCCTTACTATATTCACCATGTTTGGACCTTCTCAGTTCATGGTTTGCTATCAGGAACAGTTTGTGTTTTAAAGATTCACTTTATCTTGACTTTAATGGAAATGGAGCTGGATAACAAACAGGTTTGGTGTTAGCTGCTTGAAACTTCACAAACTCAATCAGTTCTCTATGGGCACTCTCTTATTTGTTCCTTGTGATTGTAGCCCTATGGTGAAGCATGCAAAGCATAGGTTTAGGATGAGGGTGATATATAGGGCTAGTTTTAGTGTTAGAGTTAGAGTCAGGTAAGGGTTACATTTAGGGTTAGGGTTAGGACTCTATTTAGGGCTAAAGTTAGGGCTAGGTGTAGGGATACGTTTTGGTTTAAGTTAAGGTTTAGGGTTAGGGCTATGGCTCGATTTTGTTTTAGGGCTAGGGCTAGTGTTAGGGGTAGATTTTGGATTAGTGTTAGAGTTAGGGCTAGTGTTAGGATGTGGTTTAGGATTAGGGTTAGGGTTAGATTTAGATTTAGGGTTAGATCTAGAACTAGGGTTAGGGCTAGTTTAGTGTTCCGGAAGGGATATGGTTTGGAATATGGAATACAGCTAGGAAGATAGTTAGTTTTAGACTTAGTAACAGGCTCATGTTAGGGTTAGGTTTACAGCTAAATTAGGGCTAGGATAAAGGCTAGGCTTAGTGTTAGGTTTAGGCCTAGGGGTAGGGCTAGGTTTAGGTTTAGCATTGGGGTCAATGTTAAGTTTAGGGTAATGGGTGGTGTTATAGTTATCTTTAGGTCTAGGATGAAAGTTAGAATTAGGATTAGGTTTAGGGTTAGTGTTAAGGGTAGGATTAAGGTAGGTTTAGGGCTAGAATGATGGCTAGGGTTTCTGTTAGGTTTAGGGGTAGGACTAGGTTTAGGACTAATGTCAGGTCTAGGGTTATGGTTAGGGACAGTTTTAGGATTAGGTTATGGCTAGTTCTAGTGAGTTACTTTTAGTGCAAGGGTTAGGTTTGGAGCTAGGGCTTTTTTTAGGGTTAGAGTCAGGTTTGGCATTTGGTTTAGGTTAAAGGTTATGGTTAAGGCCTGAGTTAGTGGTAGATTTAGGTTTAGGTTTAGGGTAATGTATATGGTTAGGTTTAGGTTTCAGTTAAGGTTTAGGGTAAAGAATGGGTTAGGTTTATTCATATGGTTAGGATTAACATTAGGGTTAGCGTTATGTTTAGTGTAATGGATAGGTTAAGAGCTCAGGTTAGGGCTTTGATTATGGTTTGGATTAAGTCTAGGATTAGGGTTAGGTTTAGGGAAAGGGCTAGGGTTTGGTTTAGGGTAATTATTAGGGTTAGGTTAAGTGTTAGGGTTAGGGCTAGTGTTATGGTTAGGTTAGAGTAAACATTAGTGTTTGAGCTAATGTTAGCGCTAGGGCGAGGGTAAGGTTTAAGTTAAGATCTAGGGTTATGTTTAAGGTTATGGTTTGTTTTAGGGTTTAGGTCTAGGGCTAGTGTTAGGGTTATGGCTAGGGTTTTAATTAAGGTTAGGGTTAAGTTTAGGGTATTGATAATATTAGAGGTAGGGTTAGGGTTAGGGTTAGGGTATGGGTTAGGTCTGGTGTTAGGATTAGGTTTAATGTAATGCTTAATGTTTCAGCTAAGGTTAGGGCTATTCCAAGGGTTAGGATTCAGGTTATGTCTAGGGTTGCATTTATGATTAAGGTTAGGTTTTGTGTTAGGGATAGGGTTATAATTAGGGTTATTTTAATTGTAATGGATTTGGTTAGAGCCAAAGTTTGGGTTAGGATTAAAGTTAGGATTAGAGCTAGGATTATGGTTAGGGTTTTTGATGGGGCTAGTGCTATGTTTAGTGAAAGGGTTTTCCTTGAGCTAGAGTTAGGTCAAACACATGGGTTAGGGTTAGGGTTAGTGTTAGGGCTATGATTTGAGTTAGGGTTATACTTAGGACTAACTTTAGGTCTAGGATTAGGGCTAGGTTTTATGTTAGGTTTAGGGCTAGGGTTAGAACTATGGGTAATGTAAGAGCTAGGGTTGTGATTAGAGTTAGTTTTAGGGTTAGAGTTATGGCTAGGGTTTCAATTAGGGTTACGTTTAAGTTTAGGGTAATGGATAATATTAGAGGTAGAGTTAGGGTTAGGGTTAGTGTTTGGGTTAGGGCTACTGTTAGGATTAGGTTTAGTGTAAGGCTTAATATTTCAGCTAATGTTAGGGCTATTGCAACGGTTAGATTTTGGTTAGGTCTAGGGTTACATATATGTTTAAGGTTAGGTTTAGTGTTAGGGATAGGGTTATAATTAGGGGTAGGGTAAGGGTAATGGATAGGGTTAAAACTAAATTTTGGGCTAGGATTAAAATTTGGATTAGAGCTAGGAATAGGGTTAGGTTTTAGGATGGGCCTAGTGTTTTTTTTTTTTTTTTTTTTTTTTTTTTTTTTGTGAAAGTGATTTCCTTGAGCTATGGTTAGGTCTAAAGAATTGGTTAGGGTTAGGGTTAGTGTTAGGGCTATGATCAGTGTTAGGGTTATGCTTAGGACTAAGATTAGGCCTAGGATAAGGGCTAAGTTTTATGTTAGGTTTAGGGCTAGGGTTAGAACTATGTGTAATGTAAGAGCTAGGATTATGTTTAGGTCTAGTCTGAGGGTTCGGGTTATGGCTAGGTCTAGGGTTAGATCTAGGTTTTGTGTTAGGGTCAGGTTTTGAGCTAGGTTAAGTGTTATGGTTAGTGTCTGTGTTCGAGATAGGGTTAGTGTTAAGTTTATAGCCCGAACTAAGTCTAGGTTTAGGTCTAGGCGTATGGTTAGTGTTTGGTTTAGTTTAATGTTATTGTGAGGGCTATAGCTAGATTTTTGTTCAGATCTAGGTCTAGAGTTATAGCTATTTTTAGGATTAGCTTTAGGTCTAGGGCTAGTGTTAGGGTTAAATATAGATATAGGGTTATTGGTAGGGCTAGTGTTAGGATTTGGTTTAGGGATAGGGTCAGGTTTAAACCCAGGATTAGTGTTAGGGTCAGAATAAGGGTTAGGGTTAGGGTTAGAGCTAAAATTAGGACTAGGTTTAGGACTACTAATATGGTTAGAGTATAAGTTGGGCTAAGGATTAGGGTTAGTACTAGGGTTAGAATTTGCATTAGGGTTTGGCTTTGGGTAAGGGAAAGGGTTATGGCTAGAGTTATGGTTAGGGCTAGTGTGAGGATTAAGATTTGTGTTAAAATCTAGGGTTAGGGCTTAGATTACTGGTAGGATTTGTGTTAGGGTTAGCAGTAGGGTTAGGACAACAACTAATGTATGAATTAGGTAAGGTTATGATTAGGGCTAGTTTTAATGTTAGGGTTAAAGCTAGATCTAGTGCTAGGCTTAATTTAAGTTTAGGGTACTGTTTAGGGCTAGGATTAGTTTTACGGTCAGCGTCAAGTTCAGGGTTAGTTTTAGAGTTAAGGTTAGGGCTAATGGTAGGTTTAGAGTTTGGTTCAGCATAATGGTTAGTGTTAGAGCTATGGCTTGGTTTTGTTTTATGACTAGGGCTAGGCGTAGTTCAATTTTAGAATTAGGTTTATATTTAGAGTTAGGATTAGGGCTAGGGCTAAGGATAGAACTAGCGATAGGGTTAGGGCAAGATTAATCTTAGGGCTAAGGTTAGGGTTTGGATAGGACTAAATTAGGGCTAGGATTAGTGCTAGGCTTAACATTATTGTTAGGCCTAGGGTTAGGGTGATGGTTTATGGTTAGGTTTAGAATTATGGTTAGTTTTAGGGTAAGGGATGGGGTAATAGCTAGGTTTAGGGCTAGGGCAAGTGTTAGAATTAGAGTTCAAACTTGGGTTATGGTTTGGGTTAGGGCTAGGGCTAATTTCAAGTCCAGCATTATGGTTAAAGATAGTTTTAGGGTTAGGTTTATGGCTACATCTAGTGTAATGATAGGTTTAAGGTTAGGGTGAGGTCTACAGCTAAGGGTATTTTTACGGTGAGGGTCATTATTAGTGTTTGGGTTAGGATAAGGTTCTAAGTTAGGGCTTGAATTAGAGTTAGGGTTAAAATTAGGCTAAAGATAGGGTTAGGTTTAAGTTTCATGTTAGGTTTAGGGTAATGAATAGAGTTATGAGTAGGGATAGGATTAGGTTTAAGCCTAGGGTTAGCATTAGGGTTAGGGTTAGGGTTAGGGTAATGGATAGGGTTAGAGCTAAGCTTATGGCTAGTGTTATAGTTACAATTAGTACTAGTGTTATGGTTAAGGCTATGGTTAAGGTTAAAGCTACGGTAAGGGCAGAGATTCTGGCTAGATTTTGGGTTAAGTTAAGGCTGTGGTTAGGGTTACATGTAATATAAGTACTAGGGTTACGATTTAGGCTAGTTTTATGGTTAGGGTTAGGGATAAGTCTAGTGTTAGATTTAGTGTTAGGGTTAGAGTGATGTTTAGAGCTAGATTTAGGGTTTGGTCAGGTTTAGGGTTAGTTTGAGTTTTCGGCTTAAAACTCAAATTAGGGCTAAGGTTAGGGCTAGGTGTAGGGTTAAGGTTTGGGTTAGGTAAAGGGTCAGTGTTAGGGCTATGGCTTGGTTTTTATTAGGGCTAGGGCTACAGTTAGGACTGGTTTTAGGATTAGCATTGGGGTTAGGGTTAGGGCTAGTTTTAAATTTCGGTTTAGGCTTATGTTTAGGGTTAGATTTAGATTTAAGGTTATATGTAGGGTTAGGGCTAGGGCTAAGAAAAGGTCTAGGGTTAGGCCTAGGGTTAGAGCTAGGATTAGTGTTCCAGTAAGGGATAGGGTTAGAACTAGTTTTAGGGCAAGGGTGAGTGTTAGACTTAGTCGTAGGGCTAGGTTAGGATTAGGGTTAGGGATACGGCTAAATTAGGGCTAAGATTAGGACTAGGGTTAGTGTTAAGCCCAAGTTTAGGGTTAGAGTTATGATTAAGGCTTTGTTTAGGGCTAAGATAAGAGCTAGGGTTTGTTTTAGGGTTAGGGCTAGGATTATGGCTAGGACTAATGTCATGTCGAGGGTTACCGTTAGGGATATTTTCAAGCTTAGGTTTTTGGGTAGGTCTAATGTAAGGGTTAGGTTTAGGGTAAGGCTCCGGTTTAGAGCTAGGGGAATTATTAGGGTCATGTTCAAATTTAGGGTTTGGTTTAGGTTTGATTTTAGGATTAGTGCTCGAATTGGCATTAGGGTTAGGGTTACTGTAATAATAGGGTTAGGTTAGGTTTAGGGTTTGGTTTCTGGTTAGGGTCAGGTTTATAAATGCAGTTAGTGTTAGGGTCAGAATAAGTGTCAAAGTAAGGGTTTGGGTTTGGGTTAGGGTTAGAGCTAGAATGAAGGTTAGGGTTAGGACTAGTAATAGGGTTATTGTTTGGGTGAGGCTAAGGATTACGTTTAGGACTAGTGTTAGCATTAGGTTAAGGATTTAGCTTAAGGTAATGGACAGGGTAAAAACTAGGGTTAGATCTAGGGTTAGGGTATGGGTTAGGGCTAGTTTTAGGGTTAGGGATAAAACTAGGATAAGTGCTCAGCTTACGGCCAGGTTTTGGGTTAGGTTGGGGCTAGTGATAGGCCTAAAACTAATGTATAAACCAGAGTTATGATTAGGGCTTTTTTTGTGTAAGTGTTATGGCTAAATCAAGTGTTAGGGTTAGGGTGTCCATTAGTGTGATGTTTAGAGCTAGGGTTAGTGTTCTGGTCAGGTCAGTGTTCGGGTTATAGTTAGGGTTATGGTTAAACAAGAATTATCACTAGAGTTAGGTCTAGGTGTAGGATTACTGTTTGTGTTAGTTTAAAGTTTATCATTAGAGATAGGGCTAGGTTTTTGTTTAGTTATAGGGCTGGAGATATGGCTAGAGTTAGGATTAGGTTTACGCCTAGGGCTAGTGTTAGGGTTTGGTTTACATATAGGTTTATTTCTAGTGCTAGTGTTGGGGTTCGGTTTATGTTTATGGTCAGGTTTAGACATACGGTTACTGATAGGGTCAGAATAAGTGTCAGGTTTATGTATAGGGTTTGGGTTATGGTCAGAGCTAGAATGAGGGCTAGGGTTAGGACTAGTAATTGGGTGATGTTTTGGGTAAGGCTAAGGATTAGGGTTAGGCCTAGGGTTAGCATTAGGGTTAGGGTTAGCTTTGAGTAAGGGATAGGATTAGAGCTAGGATTAGGGCTATGTTTAGGGTTAGGGTTAGGGCTAGTGTTAGGTTTAGGTTTAGGGTTAAATTTAGGGTTAGGTCTTGCATTAAGGCTGGGTTTTGGTTAGAGTTAGGGCTAGTTTTAGATTTATGACCAATTAATGGTCTAGGATTATGATTTGGGCTAGATATTGGATTAGGGTTAGGACTAGGTCTAGTGTTAAGGTTCAGTATAACATTTAGATCTAGGGTTAGTGTTAGGGTCAAAATCAAGTTCAGAATAATGTTAGGGTTAGTGTTTGGATTGGAATTAGGGCTAGGGATAGGGGTAGTTGTAGTGTTAGGTTTTGGTTTAGGTTAAATTTTAAAATAAGGGCTATGGCTCCGTTTTGTTTTAGGGATAGGGCTATGGTAAGGGCTAATTTTAGGCTTAGCAGTAGGATTATGGCTAGTTTTAGGTTTACGTTTAGGCTTAGAATTAAAGTTAGATTTTGATTTAGGATTAAATCTAGGGTTACATCTAGGGCTAAGGATAGGGCTACTGTTAGGTCTTGGTTTATGGCTAGGATTAGGGTTACGGTAACGGATAGGGTTAGCACTAGGAATAGGGCTAGGGTGAGAGTGAGAGTTAGTCTTATGGCTAAGCTTAGTGTTTGGTTAGGTATAGGGCTTAATTAGGGCTAGTAATAGGGCTAGGTTTATGGTTATGTTTAGGCCTAGGTTTAGTTTTAGGCTTAGGGTTAGGTTTCGTGTAAACAATGGGGTTAGAGCTGGGATAGGGCTAGGGTGAATGTTAGAATTATGGTTACAGCTAGGGGTTCATTAGAGTTATGATTAAGTATAGGTTTAGGGCTAGGATGAGGGCTAGGGTTTGTGTTAGGTTTAGGGCTAGGATTAGTGTTAGGGCAAATGTCAGGTCTAGGGTTATGTTTAGGGATAGTTTTAAGGTTAGGTTTGTGGCTTTGTTTAGTGTAAGTGTTAGTTTTCAGGTAGGGGTCAAATTTAGAACTAGGGGTATTATTTGGGTCAATTTAAGGTTTAGGGTTTTGCTTAGGTTAAGGTTAGGTTTAGGGCTTGAATTAGCATTAGGGTTTGGGTTAGGATAATGAGAGGGTTTGGTTTAGGGTTCAGGTTAGATTTAGCATAATGAATATGGTTATGTTTATGAATAGGGTTAATTTAGCCCTAGGGTTAGCATTATAATTAGGGTTATGTTTAGGGTAATTGATAGTGTTAGAGATAAATTTAGGGCTAGGGTTATGGATAGGATTATGGCTATGGTTAGGGTTAGGGTTATGGGTTTATTTTGTGTGAAGTTTAGGGCTAGAATTACGTCTAGGGCAAATGTCAGGTCTAGGATTATGGCTAGGGATAGTTTTAGGTTTAGGTTTATGGCTAGGTCTAGTATAAGGATTAGGTTTAGGGGTAGGGTCAGGGTTAGAGCTAGGTATATTATAATGGGAAGGGGCAGAGTTAGAGTTTGGGTTGGGTTAAGGTTTAGGATTAGGGCTTGAATTAGCATTAGGGTTAGAATTAGGGTAATGATAGGGTTAGGTTTAAGGTTCAGGTTAGGTTTAGGTTAATGAAATAGGTGAGGGTTAGGGATAAGTTTAGGGTTAGGCCTAGGCTTACAATTAGAATTAGGGTAATGGATAGGGTTAGAGCTAGTGATAGGCCTAGGGTTGTTTAGAATTCTGGCTAGTGTTAAGGTAAAGTTTAGAGCTATGCTCTGGGTTAGGGTTAGGTTTAGTGTTAGTTATAAAGCTAGGGTTAAGTCTTGGATTAGGGCTTGGTTTTGTGTTGCGTTAGGGCTAGGATTAGGGCTATGGTAATGTATGATCTAGTGTTGCAATTAGTGCAAGTTTTAGGTTTAGGGTTAGGGCTTGGTCTAGTGTTAAGATTAGGTTTAGGGTTAGGGTGATGTTTAGAGCAAGGGTTATTGTTAGGGTTAGTCTCAGAGTCACGGTTAGTTTTACGGTTAAGGTTAGAACTTGAATTAGGGTTAAAGTTACTAGTAGTTGTACGGTTAGAGTTTGGTTTAGGTTAAGGGTTAGGGATATAGGTTGGTTTTGTTTGAGGGCTAGGGCTATGGTTACGGCTAGATTATGGATTAGTATTAGGGTTAGGGCTAGTGTTAGGCTGAGGTGTAGGCTCGTGGTTAGGGTTAGATTTAGAGTTAGGGTTAGATCTAGGGTTAGGGCTAGGACTAGGGCTAGGGTTAGGGTGAGGGTTATGGTTATGGTAATGAATATGGTTAGAACTAGGGATACGGCTAGGATGAGAATTAGAGTTAGTCATATTAGTAGTCTTAGGGTTTGGGTTAGTGTTAGGGCTAAAGTAGGGCTAGGATTAGGGCTAGGGTTGTGGCTAGGCTTAGGGATAAATTGGGGCTAAAATTAGTACTAGGTTTAGTGTTAGATTTAGGGCTAAATTAGAGCTAGGATTAGGGCTAGAGTTAGGGTTAGGGTTAAAGCTAAATTAGGGCTAGGATTAGGGCTAGGGTTAGTTTTGGGGTTAGGGCTACATTATGTCTAGTATTAAGGCTAGTGCTAGTGTTAGGGTTAGACTAAGGGGTTGGGCTAGAGTTAGAGTTAGCATTGTTTTTAAGTTAAGTTTTAGGGAATGGGTGGGGTTATAGCTAGCTTTAGGGATAGGGTGAGGGTTAGAATTAGGATTAGGCATAGAGTTGTGTTTCAGTTTAAGATTAAGGCTAGGTTCAGGGCTAGGTTAAGGGCTAGGGTTTCTGTTAGGGTTATGTCTAGGACCATGTCTAGGGCTAATATAATGTCTAGGGTTAATGTTAAAAATACTTTTAGAGTTAGGTTATGGCCAGGTCTGTGCAAGAGTTAGGTTTAAGTTAAAGGTCAGCTTTAGGGCTAGGGTTATTATTAGGGTCAGGGTCAGGGTCAGGGTTAGCATTTGTTTTAGCTAAAAATTTAGGGTTAAGTCTCGAATTAGCATTAGGGTTAGGTTTATGATTAGGGTAATGGATAGGGTTTAGTTTAGGTTTCAGCTAAGGTGTGGGGTAATGGATAAGTTAGGTTTAGCAATCAGGTTAGGGTTACCATTAGGGTAAGGGTAATGTTTAGTGTAATGGATAGGTTTAGAGCTAGGTTTAGGGCTAGTTTATGGTTTGGATTAACTCTAGGATTAGGACTAGGTTTAGAGAAAGGTTTAGGGAAAGGTTTAGGGTGTGATTTAGGGTAAGTTTTAAGGTCAGGGTAAGTTTTAATTTTAGGGTTATGTTTATAGTTAGGTTACGGTAAGGGTTAGTGTTTGAGCTAAGTTTAGGGCTAGGGCGAGGGTTAGGTTTAGTTTTACGGTCTAGGTTTACATTTATGGTTAGAGTTAGGTTTAGTGTTAGGGATGGGGTTTTAATAAGGGTTAGGTTTATTGTTAGGTTAATGGTTAGAGCTAAAGTTCAGGCTAGGTTTAATGTTAGTATTAGGGATAAGGTTAGGGATAGGGTTTACGTTAGAGATACGGTTCTGTTTAGAGTAAAAGTTAGGCTTTGAGCTAGGATTAGGTCTAAGGCAAGCCTTAGTTTAGGGATAGGTTTAGGGCTAGGGTTAGGCTAAGATTTATGCCTAGAACTAACTTTAGGCCTAGGATTAGGACTAGGTTTTATGTTAGGTTTAGGGCTAGGGTTAGATCTATGAGTAATCAAAGTGCTAGGGTTATGTTTAGGGCTAGATTTGGGTTAGTGTTATTGCTAGGCCTAGTGTTAGGTCTAGGTTTTGAGTTAGTGTCATGTTTTAAGCAATGTTCAATGTTAGAATTATGGTCAGTTTTTGGGATAGGGTTAGGGTTAGCGTTAGAGCCAGAATTAGCACTAGGTTTAGGTCTAGGGATAGGATAAGTGTTAGGCTTAGGTTAAGGGTTATTGTTAGTGCTAGTGCTTCGTTTTTGTATAGGTCTAGGGCTAGACTTATAGCTATATTTAGGATTAACTTTCTGTCTAGGTCTAGTGTTAGGCTTAGGTATAGGGATAGGGTTACCGGTAGGCTAGTTTTAGGGTTTTATTTAGGGTTTGGGTCAGGTTTAGACCTAGGGTTACTTTTAGGGTCTGATGAGGGTCAGGGTTTGGTTTAGCGGTAGAATGAGGGCTAGAGTTAAGACTATTATTATGGTTAGAGTTGAAGTTAGGCTAAGGATGAGGATTAGGAATATGGTTAGCATTTGGGTTAGGGTTTGGCTTAGTGTAAGGAATAGGGTTAGAGTTAGGGTTAGCGCTAGTGTTAGGATTAGGGTTAGAGCTAGTATTATGGTTAAAGCTGGGGTTAGGGCTCAGATTTCATGTAGAATTTATGTTATATTAAGGGCTATGTTTAGGACAATGACTAAAGTACGAACTAGTGTTATGATTGAGGATAGTTTGAGGGTTAGATTAAGGCTATATATACTCTTAGGATTAATTTTAGGTTAGGGTGATGTTTAGAGCTAGGATTAGTGTTAGGGTCATTGTCAGGGTCAGGGTTAGTTTTAGAGTTAGTTTTAGGGTTAGTTGTAAGGTTAGGATTTGATTTAGGTTAAGGGTTAAGATTAGGGCTATGGCTTGGTTTTGGTTTACTGCTAGGGCTAGGGATAGAGCACTTTTTAGGATTAGCATTATGGTTAGGGGTAGTGTTAGGGTTTGGTTTAGGCTTATTGTTACAGTTACATTTAGATTTAGGTTTAGATTTAGACTTAGGCTTAGATCTAGCATTAGGATTAAGGCTAAGGATACAACTAGGGCTAGGGCTAGGGCAAGAGTTAGAGTTAGTCTTATGGCTACGTTTAGGGTTAGGATAGGATTAAATAAAGGCTAGAATTAGCACTAGGCTTTGTGTTGGGCCTAGGTTTAGGGCGAGGGTAAGGGCTAGATTTAGGGTTATGGTTAGTTTTGGGGTATAGAATGAGGTTATAGGAAGGTTTAGGGCTGGGGTGAAAAACAGAATTAGGGTTAGGGCTCAAGCTATGTTTTGGGCTAGGATTAAGCCTAGGTTTAGGGCTAGGATTATGGCTGGGGTTAATTTCAGGTATAGTGTTAATGGTTAAAAATAGTTTTAGGTTTAGTTGTATGGCTTCATCTCGTGTAACGTTTACGTTTATGGTTAGGTTCAGGTTTAGAGCTAAGGGTACTCTTAGGGTCAGGATCGCGATTAGTGTTTTTGATAAGTGAAGGTTTAATGTTAGGGCTCAAATTAGCGTTAGAGTTAGGATTAGGGAAAGGATAGTGTTACGTTTAGGTTTCAGGTTAGGTTTAGAGTAATGGATAGAGTTAGAATTAGGTATACGGTTAGAATTAGGCCCAGGTTTAGCATTAGGATTAGGGTTAGGTTTATGGTAATGGATAAGGTTAGAGATAGGGGTACGGCTAGGGTTATTGTTATGATTATTGACAGGGTTATTCTTAGAGTTAGGGTTAGGGTTAAATCTAGGGTTACAGCTACGGTTATAGTTATGATTAGTGATAGGGTTATGGTTAGGGGTAAATCTAGGGATAGTGCTCGGAATAAGGCTAGGTTTTGGGTTAAGTTAAGGCTAGGTTTAGGGTAATGGCTAATGTAAGGACTGGGGTTGCGATTAGGGCTAATTTTAGTGTTAGGGTTAGGGATAGGTCTATTGTTAGGTTTAGATATAGGGTTAGGGTGATGTTTAGAGCTAGGGTTAGTGTAAAGTTCGGAGTCAGGGTCAGGGTTAATTTTAGGGTTTGGCTTAAAACTCGAATTATGGCTAGAGTTGTGGCTAAGTGTGGAGTGAGGTCCTAGTTTTTATTAATGGTTAGGGATAGGTCTGTGGCTTGGTTTTGTTTTAGGGATAGTGTTAGTGCTAGTTTTAGGATTATCCTTAGGGTTAGGGCTAGTGTTGGTTTAGGTTAGAGCTAAGGGTTAGGGTTAGATTTAGAGTTACGGTTTGATCTAGGGTTACTGATAGGGCTATGAATAGGGCTAGTGTTAGACCTATGGTTTGGGAGAGGATTAGTGTTTCAGTAAAGTATAGGGTTAGAACTAGATTTAGGACTAAGGTGATAGTTAGAGTTATTCTTTCAGGTAGGTTTAGGGTTAAGGTTAGGGATAGGGCTAAATTACATCTAAGATTAGGGCTAGGGTTAGTGTTAGAGTTAGGCCTAGGGTTATGATTAGGGTTATAATTAAGGTTATGTTTAGGCTAGGATAAGGGATAGAGTTTTTGTTATGGTAAGGGATAGTATCATGGCTAGAGCTAATATCAGGTCTAGATTTAAGCTTAGGGATAGTTTTGGGGTTAGTTTTATGGCTAGGTCTAATGTAAGGTTAGGTATAGGGTAAGAGTGACGTTTAGAGCTAGGAAAATTATTAGGGTAAGTGTCACTGTTAGGGTTTGGTTTAGATTTGAGTTTAGGGTTAGGGCATGAATTATCATTAGATTCAGTGTTAGGTCTAGGGTTCAGGGTAGTTTTAGGGTAATTGATAAGTTTGGGGATAGTGATACGTTTTAGATTAGGCCTAGGGTTAGCATTAGGGTAAAGGTTATGTTTAGTTTAATGATACAGTTAAACTTAAGTTTAGGGATAGGGTTATGGTTAGAATTTGGTCTTGATTTAGGGTTAGGGTGAGAGTTAGAACTAGGGTTATGTTAAGGTTATGTTTAATGTAATGGTTAGTTTCTGAGCTATGGTTAGGGCTAGGCTGAGTGTTAGGTGCAGGATTAGGACTAGGGATAGGATTAAGGTATGTTTTTGGTTAGGGTTATGGTTAGGATTAGATCTAGGATTAAATGTAAGGTCAGTAAAAGGGTCAGGGTTAGTGTTAGGGTTTTGGATAGGGTTAGATCTAGAATGAGGGCAAGGGTAAGGACTATTAATAAGGTTAGTGTTTTGGTTAGCCTAAAGTTTAGGGATAGGTCTAAGGTTACCCTTAAGTTTAAGGTTTTGCTTAAGTAAGGGATTGGTTTAGAGCTAGGGTTAGTGCTATGGTTATGGTTAGAATTAGCGTTAAAGCTAGGTTTAGGCCTTGGATTAGGCCCAGGATTTGTGTTAGGGTTATGGCTAATGTTAGGGCAATGGCTAATGTAAAACTAGGGTAACCCTTAGGGTTAGTTTAAGTGTTAGGGTATGGGTTAGGTTTAGTGTTAGGGTTAGGTTTAAGGTTAGGGTGATATTTTTAGCTATTGTTCGTGTTAGAATAGGATTCAGGGTCAGGCTTAGTTTTAGGGTTAGAGTTAGAACTCTCATTAGGGCTAATTTACTGCTGAGTTCATTTAAAGGTGAGGGCTGTTTTTAGATCTAGGATGAGTTTTAGAATATGAGTCAGCATCAGGGTTGGTTTTAAGGTTAGGGTTAGGACTCGAACTAGGACTAGGGTTAGGTCTAGTAGTAGTGTTAGGGTTTGGTTTAAGTTAAGGTTTAGGGTTATTGCTAACGCTCAGTTTTGTTTTAGTCCTATGGTTAGAATTAGGGCTCGTGTTAGTGTTAGGCTTAGGCTTAGTGTTAGGGTTAAATTTGGAATTAGAGTTAGACCCAGGGTTAGGGCAAGAACTAAGGATAGAGCAAGGGTTATGGCTAGGTTTAGGGTTATGGTAAAGGATAGGGTTAGAACTAGGGATAGGGCTAGGGCGAGAGTTAGTCTTAGGTCTAGGGTTAGGATTAGGGTTAGAGATAGGGCTAAATTAGGGCTAGGATTAGGCCTAGGTTTAGTGTTTAGTTTAAGCCTAGGGTTAGGGTTATGGTTAGAGTTTAGAGTTAACGTTTAAGAGTTTAGATTTAGCATTAGGGCAAAGTTTGTGGTAATGGATGGCTTTAAAACTATGGTTAGAGGTAGGGTGAGGGTTATAATTAGGGTTCTGGCTGTGGTTAGGGTTAGGGTTATGATTAAGCCTAGGTTTACGGTTAGGATGAGGGCTAGTTATTTTTTATTGATGGTTAGGGCTAGGATTAGTGCTTGGGCTAATTTTGGGTCCAGAAATATGGCTAAAGATAGTTTTAGGATTAGGATTATGGGTACGTCTAATGTAAGGTTTAGGTTTAGGGTTAGCGTCAGGTTAAGAGCTAGGGGTATTATTAGGGTCAAGTTCTGGGTTAGGGTTTGGGATAGGATAAGGTTTAAATTTAGGGCTTGAATTAGCATTAGGTTTAGGGTGATGTTTATGGTAATGGATAGAGTTAGAATTCAGTTTACGGCTAGGGTTATGGTTATTATTAGGTCTAGAATTTGGGTTAAGTTAGTGACACACTTAGGTTTACTGCTACTGTAAGTACTAGGGTCATGATTATGGCTAATTTTAGTTTTTTAGGGCTAGATTTACGGTTAGGTTTAGGTTTAGGTTTAGGTTGATATTTAGAACTCGGGTTAGTGTTATGGTCAGAGTAAGGTTCAAGGTTAGTTTTAGGGTTTGGCTTAGGTTTAGGTTAGGTTTAAGGTTAAGGTGATATTTATAGCTATGGTTCTTGTTAGGATAGGGCAGGGGTTAAGGCTTGGTGAAGGGTAAGGGCTTGGTTTAGTTTAACAGTTATGGTTAGAGCTTTGGCTCTTTTTAGTTTTTAGGGCTAGGGTTAGGTTTAGTGAAATTTTTAGGATTAGTGTTAAGGTTAGGGCTAGTGTTAGAATCAGGCTAAGGCTTCAGTTTAGGGTTAAATTTAGAGTTAGGTTTTTAACTAAGGTTAGTTCTAGGGCTAAGGATAGGGCAAGGGTTAGGCCTAGGATTTGGAATAGGGTTAGGTTTATGGGAAGGGATGGGATTAGAATGAGTGATAAGGCCAGTGTGAGAGTTAGAGTTATTCTTAGGGCTAGGGTTAGGGTTAGGAATAATGCTAAATTATGTCTAGGGTTAGTGTTAGGGCTAGGGTTAGAGCTAGTTTTAGAATTAGCATCGGGGTTAGGGCTAGTTTTAGGCTTAGGCATCGAGTTAGGGTTAGATTTAAGGTTAGGTTTTGATCTAGTGTTAAAGATAGGGCTAAGGATAGGGCAATTGTGATGAAAAGGGTTAGGGTTAGAGTTAGGGTTACATGAAGGGTAAAGGATGTGCTTTTGTCTAGGTTTAGGGTTAGGGATTATGCTAAATTATGGCTAGGGTTAGTGTTAGGGCTAGGGTTAAAGCTCATTTTAGAATTAGCATCAGGGTTAGGGCTGGTTTTAGGCTTAGACATCGAGTTAGGGTTAGATTTAAGGTTAGGTTTTGATCTAGTGTTAAAGGTAGGGCTAAGGATAGGGCAATTGTGATGAAAAGGGTTAGCGTTAGAGTTAGGGTTACTTTTAGGGTAAGGGATGTGGTTTTGGCTAGGTTTAGAGCTAAGGCAATTGTTAGTATTAGGGCTAGGGCTAGAGATATTGTTAGGGTTATGATTAAGGCTAGGTTTACGGCTAGGATGAGGTTTAGGGTTTGTGTTAGGTTTAGAGGTTGTATTAGGGCTTGGGCTAATGTCAGGTCTAGGGTTATAGTTAGTGCTAGATTTAGTGTTAGGTTTATGGCTTGGTCCACTGTAAGGATTAGATTTAGGGTAAGATTAAGGTTTATATCTAGGGTTATTATTATGGTCAGGGTCAGGGTTTGGGTTTGGGTTATGTTAGGGTTTAATTTAGGGTAATGACAGGTTTAGTTGTAGGGTTTAGGTTTGGTTTAGTGTAATGGATAGGGTTAGGGATAGGCCTAGGTTTAGCTTAAGAGTTCGGCTTATTGTTAGGATAATTAATAGGTTTAGACCTAATGTTAGGGCTACGGTTATTTATAGGGTTAGGGCTAGATCTGGGTTAGGGTTAGGTTTAAGTGTATGGTTAATGCTAGGTTTACTACTCGCTTTAAAGCTAGAATTTGGGTTAGGGTAGGGCTAAGGTTAAGGCTATGGCTAATGTATGAAGTAGGGTTATGATTAGCACTATTTATAGGGTTAGGGTTAGAGCTACGTCTAGTGTTCGGTTGAGGTTTATGGTGATGATAATGTTTAGAGCCAGGGTTACTGTTAGGGTAAGAGTCAGGGTCAGGGTTAGTTTTTGGGTTTGGGTTAGGATTAGAATTAGGATATGGTTAGGGTTAGGTTTAGGGTTAGGGTTTGGTTCAGGATAAGGGTTACAGTTAAGGCTATGGCTCCCAGTTTTGTTTTAGGGCTAGGGCTAGTGTTAGGGCTAGTTTTAGGATTAGCATTAGAATTAGGGGTAGTGTTAGGTTTAGGTTTACGCTTAGAATTAGATTTAGAGTTAGGGTTTTGTCTAGGGTTTTGGCCAGGGCCATGAATAAGGCTAAGGTTAGCCCAAGGGTTAGGGCTAGGATTAGGGTTCTAGTAAGAGATAGGTTTGGAACTAGGGTTAGGGTTAGGGTGAGAGTTAGAGTTAGTCTTTGGGCTAGGGTTAGGGTTAGGGTTAGTAATAGGGCTAAATTAGAGCTAAGATTAGGGCTAGGGTTAGTGTTATGGTTAGGCCTAGGGTTTGGGTTAGGGATAAAATTAAGGCTATGTTTAGGGCTAGGATAAGGGCTAGGGTTTGTGTTAGGGTTAGGGCTAGGATTATGCCTAGGATTAATATCACGTCTAGGGTTAAGTTTAGGATTAGTTTTAGAGTTAAGTTTATGGCTAGGTTTGGTGTAAGGGTTAGGTATGGTAAGACTCAGGTTTATAGCTAGGGGAATTATTAGGGTCACGGTTAGTATTATGGTTTGGTTTAGTTTTGAGTTTAGGGTTAGGGATCAAATTAGCATTTGGGTTAGGGTTAGTGTAACAATTGGATAGTTTTAGGGTTCAGGGTAGGTTAGGGTAATTGATAGGTTTGGGGAAAGCGATAGGGTTAGGGCTAAGCCTATGGTTAGCATTATGTTAAGGGTTATTTTTAGGCTAATGGATACAGTTATAGTTAAGTTTAGGGATAGGATTATGGTTAAAATTAGGTCTTGTGTTAGGGTTAAGGTGAAGGTTACAACTAGGATTAGGTTTAGGGTTATGTTTAGCGTAAGGGTTAGGTTCTGAGCTATGGTTAGGGCTAGGATGAGATTTAGATGCAGAGCTAGGTCTTGGGATATGATTATGGTAAATTTTGGGTTAGTGTTGGGGTTAGGGTTAGACCTAGGTTTAATGTTAGGGTCAGAATAAGGATCAGGGTTAGGTTTAGGATTGGGGATAGTGTTAGAGGTAATACAAAGTCTATGGTTAGGACTATTAATAGGGTTAGGGTTTTGGTTAGTCTAAAGACTAGAAATAGCTCTAAGGTTACTCATAGGTATAGGGTTTCTCTTAGGGTAAGGGATTGATTTAGATCTAGGGTTAGGGCTATGCTTAGGGTTAGAGTTAGAGTTAAAGCTAGGTTTAGGGCTCAGTTTAGAACTAGTTTTGTGTTAGGTTTAGGGCTAGGATTAAGGCAACAGCTAATGTAAGAACTAGGGTTATCATTAGGGTTAGTTTTAGGGTTAGAGTTAGGGGTAGTTTGAGTGATAGGGTTAGGTTTAAGGTTAAGTTGATATTCATAGCTACAGTTCTTCTTAGGATAGGAGTCATGGTCAGGGTTAGTTTTAGAGTTAGTTTTAAGACTCGAATTTGATCTATTGTTAATGTTAGTGTTTGGTTTGACTTTAGGGCAGTGTTTAGATCTAGAGTGAGTGTTAAGATAAGAGTCAGGGTCAGGATTAGTTTTAAGGTGAGGCTTAGGACTCGAATTAGGGCTAGGTTAAGGTCTAAGTGAAGTTTTAGTGTTTGGTTTAAGTTAAGGTTTACAGTTAGGGCTATGGCTTGGTTTTCATTTACTGCTAAAATTGGGTTAAGGCTGGTTTTAGAATTATCATTAGGGTTAGAGCTAGTGTTAGTGTTAGGCTTAGGCTTAGGTTTAAGGTTAGATTTAGAGTTATGGTTAGGGCTGGGACTAACTTTAGGGCAAGTGTTAGGGCTAGTGTTAGGTTTATGGTAGCAGATAGACATAGAACTAGGGCTAGAGCTAGGGAAGAGTTAGAATAAGTCTTAGGGCTATGATTACGATAGGGTTAGAGATAGAGCTAAATTAGGGCTAGGATTAGGGCTAGGCTTTGTGTTTAGCTTAAGCCTAGGGTTAGGGTTAGGGTTAGGTTTAAATTTAGAGTAAGAGATGACATTATAGCTATGTTAAGAGGTAGGGTGAATGTTAGAATTACATCTAGGTGTAGGGCTAGAGGTAGGGTTATGATTAAGGCTAGGTTTAGGACAAGAATGAGGGCTAGATGTGTTTTAGGATTAAGTTTAGAATTAGGACTAGGGCTAATTTCAGGTCCAGAATTATGGATAAAGTTAGTTTTAGGGTTAGGTTTATGCCTAAGTCTGGGCTAAGGGTTAGGTGTTGGGTTGTGGTCAAGTTTAGAGCTAGGGGTGTTATTAGGGTCACAGTCTGGGTTAGGGTTTGAGATAAGTTAAGGTTTTAATTTTGGGCTTGAAGTAGTTTTAGGATTAGGGTTAGTTTAATTATAGGGATAGATTTAGGACTCAGGTTAGGTTTCGGGTAATGGAAGGGTTAGGATTTGGGATAGGGTTAGATTTATGCTTAGGGTTATAATTATGGGTTGGGTTATGGTTATGTTAATGTATAGAGTTAAAGATCATTTTAAGGCTAAAATTATGGTTACAATTAGGACTAGTGTTGGGGTTTGGTTAGGTTTATAGCTAGGGTTTGGGCTCTGATTTGGGCTAGGTTTGGGGTTATGTTAATGCTAGGGTTATGGTTACAGCTAATGTAACTACTAGGTTTAAAATTAGGGCTAGTTTTAGGGTTTTAGTGCTAGGTTTAGTGTTAGGGTTAGGTTTATGTTAGGGTGATGTTTAGAGCTAGAAGTGTTAGGGTCAGTGTCAGGTTCAGGGTTAGTTTTAGGGTTCAGCTTCCAACTCAAATAAGTCTATTTTTAGGTCTAGTTGTAAAGTTATGGTTTGGTTTAGGTTAATGTTTATGGTTAGAGCTATGGGTCGGTATTGTTTTAGGGCCAGGGCAGGCATTAGGGCTCATTTTAGGATTATTGTTATGGTTTGGGCTAGTGTTAGGTTTAGGCTTAGTTTTCGGGTTAAGGCTAGTTTTAGAGTTACATTTTGTGTAAGGTTAGTGCTAGGAATAAGGAGAGGGAAAGGGTTAGCACTAGGGTTAGGGCTAGGGTTAGGGTTATGGTAAGGGATAGGGTTAGAATGAGTGATAGGGCTAGTATGAGATAGTTATTCTTAGGGGTAGGGTTAGGGTTAGGTTTAAGGATAGGGCTAAATTACCTCTAGGGTTATGTTAGGGCTAGTTTTAGGATTAGGCTTAGACATAGAGTTAGGGTTAGATTTAGAGTTAGATTTTGATGTAGTGTTAGTGCTAGGGCTAAGGATAAGGCAAGGGTTACCACAAGGGTTAGGGTTAGAGTTAGTGTGTAATTTAGGGTAAGGGATGTGGTTATAGCTAGGCTTAGGGCAAGGGTGAGGGTTAGTATTAGGGCTATAACTAGGGTTAGGGTTTTCATTATAATTAAGGCTATGTTTAGGGGTACTATGAGGACTAGGATTTGTTTTAGGGATAAGGATAGTATTAGGGCTATGGCTAATGTCAGGTCTAGGGTTACAGTTAGGGATAGATATAGTGTTAGGTTTATGACTTGGTCCGGTGTAAGGGTTAGGTTTTTGGTTAGGTCAGGTTTAGATCTAGGGATATTTTAGAATCAGGGTCAGGATTAAGGTTTGGGTTAAGTTAGTGTTTAGTTGCAGGGCTTGAATTAGTGTTAGTTTTAGAGTTAGGGTATTGACAGGGTTAGGTTTAGGGTTTAAGTTTAGTTTAGTGTAATGTATAAGGTGAGGGTTAGCATAGGGTTATCAGAAGGGTTAGGGTTATCATTAGGGTAATGGATATATTTAGCCCTAATGTTAGGGCTAGGGTTATGTTTAGGTTTAGGACTAGTGTTTGGGTTAGGGTTAGGTTTATGTTTAGGGTTAAAGTTAGATTTAGGACTAAGATTAAGGCTAGGTTTTTCGTTAGGTTAGGGCTAGGGTTTAGGCTACCACTAATTTATGAAGAAGGTTTGTGATTACAGCTAGTTATAGGTTTAGAGTTAGGTCTAGGTCTAGTGTTAAGGTAAGGTTTACGGTGATGATGATGTTTAGAGCTAGGTTTAGTGTTAGCCTCAGAGTCACGGTCAGGGTTAGTTTTCGGGATAGGTTTAGACTATAATTAGGGATAGGGTTAGGACTAGATGTAGGATTAGGATTTGGTTTAGGTTAAGGGTTAAGGTTAGGGCTATGACTTGGTTTTGTTTTAGGGCTAGGGGTAGAGTTTGGGCTAGTTTTTTGATTAGTCTTAAGGTTAGGGCTAGTGTAAGTGTGAGATTTAGGCTTAGGTTAAGGATTAGGGATAAGAGTAGAGTTATGGTTAGGTTTAGTCCTGGTTAGGGTTAAATTTAGAGTTAGGTTTTGATTTAGGTTTTGTGATAGGGTTAATTATAGGGCTATGGTAGGGCTACGTTTAGGGCTAGCTATATGGTGATGTTAAGGGATAGGGTTAGAACTAGGTATAGGTCTACTGTGAGAGTTATAGTTAGTCTTAGGGCTAGGGTTAGGGTTAGGGATAGGGCTAAATTAGATTAGGGCTAGGGTTAGTGTTAGGGTTAGCCCTAGGGTTAGGGCTAGGGTTAGTGTTAGGTTTAGGGTTAGGTTATGTTTAGGGTAAAGGATGGGAATATAGCTAATTTTAGGACTAGGGTGAGAATTAGGGTTAACGTTAGGGTTAACGTTAGGGTTAGGGTTATGATTAAGGTGAGGTTCCTTGCTAGGATGTGGGCTAAGTTTTGTATTAGTGTTAGTTCTAGATTAGAACTAGGGCTAATATCTGGTCTAGGGTATGGCTAGGGATAGTTTTAGGATTAGGTTTATGGCTAGGTCTATTGTAAAGTTTAGGTTTCTTGTTAGGGACAGGTTTAGAGCTATGGGTATTATTAGATTCGGGGTCAAGTTTAGGGTTGGGGTTAGGTTACGGTTTAGGTTTAGGGCTCAAATTAGTCTTAAGTTTAGGGATCGGGTAATGACACAGTTAGGTTTAGGGTTCAGGTAAGGTTTAGTTTAATAGATAGGATTAAGGCTAGTCAAAGCATTAGGGTTCCACCTAGGGTTAGCATAAAGATTATAGTTATCTTAGGGTAATGAATAGGGTAAGAGCTAGGATTAGGGCTAGGGTTATGGTTAGGATTATGTCTATAGTTAGGTTTAGGGTTATAGTTAGGGCTAGGGTTATTCACAGGGTTAGCTTTATGGTTAAAGCTAAGGAAGGGCTTGGATTAGGGCTAGGTTTTGTGATAGGTTAGGGCTATTGCTAATGTAAAATCTAATGTATTGATGAAGACTAGTTTTATGGTTAATGTTAGGGCTACGTGTAGTTTAAGGGTTTGTTTTAGGGTTAGGGTGAACTTTAGAGCTAGGGTTAGTGTTAGTGTAAGGGACAGTGTTTGGGTAGGGTAATGGTTAGGGTTAAAGCCAGAATTAGGACTAGGTTAAGTCTAGAGGTAGGGTTAGAGATTTGGTTAGGTTAAGGGTTATTGTTAAAGATAGGTCTAGTTTGTCTTTAGGTCTAGAGCTATAGTAATGGCTAGATTTTAGGATAAGGTTTAGGTCTAGGGCTAATGTTAGGGTTAGGTTTAGGGATAAGGTTACCAGTAAGGCTAGTGTTAGGTTTTGGTTTAGGGTTAGGTTTAGATTTAGAGCAGAGATTAGTGATAGGGTCAGAATAATGGTCAGGGATAGGGTTAGGTTTTGGGTTATGGTTAGATGTAGAATGAAGGCTAGGGTTAGGACTAGAGATAGAGTTAGGTTTTGGTTAAGCTAAGGATTAGTGCTAAGAATACAGTTAGCATTAGGGTGAGGGTTTGGCTTAGGGTTAGAGCTAAGGTTAGGACTAGGGTTAGAGTTAGGTTTAGGGTTAAAGCTCGTGTTAGGGCTGGATTGGGGCTAGTTTTGTATTAGGGTTAGGGCTAGTATTATGGTTATAGCTATTTTGAGAAATAGGGTTATGATTAGGGTTAGTATTAGGGTTAAGTTTAGGGCTAGACCTAGTGTTAGGGTTAGGTTTAAGGTTATTTTGATGTTTAGAGCTAGGTTTATTGTTTGGATATGAGTCAGGGTCATGGTTAGGTTTAGGGTTAGGGTTAGGTTTCAAATTAGGGCTAGGGTTAGGGCTGGTGTAGGGTTAGGGTTTGGTCTAGGGTAAGGGTTAGTGTTAGGGGTAGGGTTCAGGTTTGTTTTAGGGCTAGGGCTAAGCTTAGGGCTAATTTTTGGAATAGCATTAGGGTTAGAGCTAATTTCAGGTTTAGGCTGAGGCCTCAGTTTACAGTTAGTTTGAGATAGCTTTGTGCTACGGCTAAGGATTATGACTTGGGTTAGGGCTTGGGTTAGGATTACAGTAAGGGATAGGCTTAGTTTTAGAGATAAGTTTTGATCTAAAATTAGTGCTAGGGCAAGGGTTATGGCTAGGGTTAGGGCTTGTGTTAGGGTTATGTTAAGGTTATAGGGTTAGATGTAGGCATAGGTCTTGTTTGAGAATTATAGTTAGTCTTAATTCTAGGGTAAGGGTAAGAGTTAGAAATAGGGCTATATTAGGGCTAGGATTAGGGCTAGATTTAATATTAGGTTTATGGTAGAGTTACCGTTATGATTAAGGCTAGGGCTAGGGTTAGGGTTAGTGTAAGGATTAGGGTTTATGCTATGGTTTGCACTAGGGGGAGTTTTAGGTTTAGTGTTAGGTCTAGGTTAGGGTTGTGGTTATGGTTATGGTTTGGGTTGGGGTCAGGGCTAGGGTTTTCATTAGGGTTAGGGTTAGTTTTAAAGTAATGTATTGGAATAGATATATAAGATTAGGTTTAGTGTTAAGTTTAAGTTATGGTTAAATTTAGGTTCATGGATAGGTTTAGTTTTGATTTATGGTAAGGTTTAGGGTTAAGTTTATGGCAAGGGTTAGGTTTCAGGTTAAGTTGAGGGTTAGGCTTATGATTAGGGTTAGGATAGGGTCAGGTTTATGGATGGGGTTATTATTAGGGTAAGGTTTAGGGTTAGGGTAATGTTAGGTTTAGAGCTAGGGTTAGTACTAGGGTTAAGTTTAGGATTAGGACTAGGGTTAGGTTTATGTTTAGGAATAGGGCTAGGTTTATTTTTAGACTAAGGGTTAGGCTTTAAGCTAGGGTTATGTCTAAGGCAAGGGTTAGGGTTAGGGCTACATTTAGGGTTATGGTTATGCTTAGGGTAGGATTAGGCCTCAGAATAGGGCTAGGTTTTGTGTTAGGTTTAGGCCCTGGGTTAAGGCTATGTGTAATGTAAGATCTTGGATTCTGTTTAGAGCTAGTTTTAAGGTTAGGGTTATGGCTGTGTCTAGTGTTAGGTTTGTGTTTTTGGTTATGTTCAGGTTTAGAGCTAGGTTTAGTGTTAGTGTTAGGGTCAGCATTCAGGTTAGAGTTAGGTTTACGGTGAACAGCAGATTTAGGACTAGGTTTTGGTCTAGTGATACAGTCAGTGTTCACTTTAGGTTAAGGATTATGTTAGGGCTAGGGCTCAGGGGTTTTGTAGGACTAGGTCTAGAGTTATTGCTATATTTAGGATTAGGCTTAGGTCGAGGGCTAGTGTTAGGCTTACGTCTAGGTATAAGTGTACTGGTAGGGCTAGTTTTACTCTCTGGTTTAGTGTTAGGGTCATATTTAGACTGAGGTTTTGTGTTAGGATAATGATTTGAGTTAAGGTTAGAGCTAGAATGAGGGCTAGGGTTAGGACTAGTAATAGGGTTAGGGTTTGGATTAGGCTATGTATTAGGATTAGGACTAAGGTTAGCATTATGGATAGGTTTTGGCTTAGAGTAGTGATAGAGTTAGAGCTAGGGTTAGGGCCAGGTTTAGGGTTAGGGTTAGGGCTAGGGTTATGTTTAGGTTTTGGTTTACATCTAGGGTTAGGACTCAGATTAGGGCTAGTTTTTTCTGTTAGATTTAGGGCTAGGGTTAGGGCTATAGCTAATATAAGAACTAAGGTTATGAATAGAATTAGTATTTGGTCTAGATCTAGTGTTAGCACTATCTTTAGGGTTAGTGTAATATTTAGAATTAGGTTAGTGTTAGAATATAAATCAGGGTCAGAGTTAATTTTATGACTAAGACATGAATTAGAGCTAGAATGTTATTGCTAAGTTTAGGGTTAGGGTTTGGTTTTGGTTAACATTTATGGTTAGGACAATGGCTCGGTTTTGTTTAAGGGATAAGGCTAGGGTTACGGCTAATTTTAGGATTAGCGATAGTGTTAAGTTTAGTGGTAGGTTGAGGATTAAGCTTAGGGTTAGGGTCAAATGTAGAATTATGGTTAGATCTAGGGTAGGGTCTAGGGCTAGAGTTAGGGCTAAGGTTAAGGCTTGTGTTCAGTTTATTTTAATGTATAGTGTTAGAACTAGAAATCGGCCTAGGGGGAGATTTAGAGTTAGTCTTAGGCCAAGGTTAGGGGTAGAGTTAGGGTTAGGGCTTAATTAGGGGTAGGATTAGTGCTAGGGTGAGTTTTAAGGTTGGGCCTATGGTTAGGCCTACATATATAGTTAGTGTTAGGGTTAGGTTTAGTGATAGGGTTAGGTTAGAGGATGAGGTTATACCTAATTTCAGGTCTATGGTGAGGGTTAAAATTAGAGAAAGGGCTAGAGTTAGGGTTTGGGTTACGATTAAGGCTAGTTAAAGGCCTAAAATGAGGAATAGTGTTTGTGTTATTGTTAGGGCTACGATTATGGCTACGGCTAATTTCAGGTCTGGGTTCATAGTTATGGTTAGTTTTAGGGTTAGGTTATGGCTAGGTCTAGTATAAGGGTTAGGTTTAGGTTAAGGGTGAGGTTTAAAGCTAGCTATATTATTAGGGTCAGGGTTGGAGTAGGGTTTGGTTTCAGTTAAGATTTAGGGTTTAGGCTTGAATTAGCATAAGGGATAGGGTTAGGGTTTGGGTTAGGGTAATTGATAAGGTTAGGTTTAAGGTTCATGTTATGTTTAGAGTACTGAATAGGTTTAGTGTTAGCAATAGTGTTAGCGTCAGGCCTAGGGTTAGCATTTTGGTTAGGCTTATCTTTAGGGTAATGGATAGGGTTCGAGCTAAGGTTAGGGCTAGGGATAAGGTTAGATAGGACTAGGGTTAGGATTAGACCTAGGGTTATTTTCAGGTTTAGGTTTGCGGTAAGTGTTAGCATTTGAGCTAGGATTAGGGCTACTGTGAGGGTTAGGGTTAGAGTCAGGGCTAAAATTAAGGTTAGGGTTAGGGTTATGTTTAGATATTGGTTAGAGTTTGAGCTAGAATTAGGGTTAGGGTGAGGGTTAGGGTTAGGGTTAGGTCTAGGCTTATTGTTAGAGTTACAATAAGGGCTACGTTTAGGGCTAGGATAAGGGCTAAATTTTGTGTGAGATTTATGGCTAGCATTAGGTCTATGGGTAATTTAAGAGCTAGGGATGTGGTTATGGCTAGTTTTAAGCTTAGGGTTATGGATAAGTCTAGTGTTCTAGTTAGGTTTTGTGTTAGGATAAGATTTAGTGCTAGGGTTTGTTTTAGGTTAACAGTTATTTTTCTGGTTATGGTTAGGGTTAGGGTGAGGGCCAGATTTATGACTAGAATTGAGTCTAGGCATAGAGTTAGTCTTTACCTTAGGTTAACAGTTATTGTTAAGGCTAGTGCTAGGTTTTTGTTTAGGGCTTAGGCTAGATTTATGACTATTTAGGATTAGATTTGGTCTAGTGTTACTGTTATATTTAGGTATAGGTTTACCGGTAGGGGTAGGGTTAGGGTTCGCTTTATGGTTAATGTTAGGTTTAGACCTGGGGTTAGTGTTAGAGTCACAATAAGTGTCAGGGTTATCGCTTCTCGGCCTTTTGGCTAAGATCAAGTGTAAGTGTCAGGGTTAGTGTTAAGATTAGAGGTAGAATGAGGGTTAGGGTTAGGACTAGTAATAGAGATAGGGTTTGTGGTAGGCTAAGGATTTTGGTTAGGACTAGGGTAGCATTAGGGTGAGGGTTTGGCTTAGGGAAGGGATAGGGTTAGAGGTAGACTTAGGGTTAGTGTTAGAGTTAGTGTTAGGTTTACGGTAAAACCTAGGTTTAGGGCTTGGAATAGGGCTAGGATTTGTATTAGCATTAGTGCTAAACCTAATTAAAGAACTAGGATTCTGTTTAGGGCTACTTCTAGGGTTAGCATTAGGTCTATCTATATTTAGAGCTAGGGTTACTGTTAGGATCCAGGTAAGGGTCACTTCTAGAGTTAGGGTTAGGACTCAAATTAGGGCTGCATTTAGGGCTAGGTGTAGGGTTAGGGTTGGGTTTTGGTTTAGAGTTAGGTTTAGGTTTATTGCTCTATTTTATTTTTAGGGCTAGGGTACTGTTAGGGCTAGTTTTCCAATTAGCATTAGGGTTAGGGTTAGTGTTTGAGTGAGCTGTAGGCTAATAGGGTTACAGCTAGGGTGAAGGTTAGGGTTAGCATTGGGGCTAGGGATAGGGATAGGGTTTGGGTTATGGTTACCAATAGGTTTAGAATTAGGGATAGGGATAGGGCGAGAGTTAGAGTTAGTCTTAGGGCTAGGGATAGTGTTAGGTTTAGGGTTAGGGCTAAATTAGGGCTAGATTAGAGCTATAGTTAGTGGTAGGTTTAAGCCTAGGTTTAGGGCTAGGTATAGGGTTAGTATTAGGGTTAGGGTAAGGTATGATGTTACAGCTATATTTAGGGCTAGGACAAAGCCTAAAATTAGTGTTAGAGCTATTGTTAATGTTAGGGTTAGTAATAAGGCTAGGCTTAGGGATAGGATTAGGGCTAGGATTTGTGTTAGGGTTAGGGATAGGATTAAGGATAGGGCTAATTTCAGGACTAGGGTTATGGTTAGGGATAGTTTTAGGTTAAGGATTATGGCCAGATCTATTATAAGTTTTAGGTTGAAAGTTAGTTTCAGGTTTACAGCTAGGGGTATTATTAGGATCAGAGTCAGGTTTAGGGTATGTGTTAGGTTGAGGATTAGGCATAGGACTCAAATTAGCTTTAGGGTTAGTTTTAGGTTTAGTGTAATGGATATTGTTTAGTTTATGGTTAAGGTTAGATTTAGAGTAATATACAGGTTTAGGTTTAGGGTTAGAGGAAATGATGGGGTTATAGCTAGGTTTAGGGCTAGGGCAAGGGATAGACTTAGGTTTAGGGCTAGGGTTAGGATTAAGGTTATGTTTAGTGCTAGGGTAAGGGTTTGTGTTAGGGCTAGGTCTAGAACTAGGGATAGGGCTAATATCAGGTCTAAATTTATGGTGAGTGTTAGTTTTAGGGTAAGGTTATGGCTAGGTCTAGTTTAAGGGTTAGGTTTAGGTAAGGGTCAGGTTTAAAGCTAGGTTTATTATTATTAGGGTCAGAGTACAGGTAGGATTTGGTTTAGGTTAAGTTTTAGGGTTAAGGATTGAATTAGCTTTAGGGTTAGGGTAATGGATAGGATTAGTTTTAGGGTTCAGGTTAGGTTTAGACTAATGGATAAGGTTAGTGTTAGCGATAGGGTTAGCATTATACCTTGGGTTAGCATATGAGTTAGGCTCATCTTTAGGGTAATGGATAGTGTTAGAGCTAAAGTTAGGGCTAGGGATAAGGTTATGATTAGGGCTAGGTTAGGGTTATGCGTAGGGTTAGTGTCAGGGATAGTTTTAGTTGAAGTATTAACATTTTAGCTAGAGTTAGGTCTTGGGCGAGGGTTAGGTTTAGAGTCAGGTCTAGGGTTAGGGTTAGGGTTATGTTTAGGGGAAGGGTTAGAGTTTGAGCTAGGTTTAAGGCTCAGTTGTGTGTAGGATTAGGCTTCGATCTATGGTTATGGTTAGGGTTATGATTAGGGCTAGGTTTAGGGTTAGGATAATGGCTAGGTTTTGTGTGAGGTTTAGGGCTAACATTAGGGCTATTGGAAATATAAGAGCTAGGAATATGTTTATGACTAGTTTGAGTGTCAGGGTTATGGATATGTGTACTGTTAGGGTTTGGTTTTGGTTAGGATAAAGTTTAGAACTAGAGTTTGTTTAAGGTTATGTGTCATTGTTCAGGATAGGGTCATATTTAGTGTGATTGCCAGAATTAAAACTAGCGTTGGGTCTAGGTAGAAGGTTAGTCTTTAAGTTAGGTTAACAGTTATTGTTAGGGTTAGTGCTAGGTTTTTGTTTAGAACTAGGGCTTGATTTATGAGTATATTTTGGATTAGGTTTGGTCTAGTGCTAGTGTTACTGTTAGGTTTAGGTACAGGTTTACTCATAGGGGTAGGTGTAGGGTCCAGTTAAGGGTTAATGTGAGTTTTAGTTCTAGGGTTAGTGTTAAAGTCAGAATAAAGGTCATGGTTTGGGTTAGAGTTACATCTATAATGAGGGCTAGGGTTAGAACTAGTAATAGAGTTGGGGATTGGGGTAGGCTGAGGATTAGGGTTAGGACTAGGTAACATTAGGGTGAGGGTTTGGCTTAGGAAAAGGGATGGGTTTAGAGGTAGAATTAGGGTTAGCTATAGGTTTAGGGCTAGAGTTAAATTTAGGGTTAGGGTTAGTCTTAGGGTTAAACCTAGGGTTAGAGCTTGGTTTAGCGCTAGGATTTGTGTTAGCTTCAGGGCTATGGCTAATGAAAAAATTAGGTTCTGATTAGTGCTAATTCTAGGGTTAGTGTTAGGGCAATGTGTAGAGCTAGGGTTAGTGTTAGGATGAAAGTCAGAGTCAGGGTTACTTCTAGGGTTAGGTTCAGCACTCAAATTATGGCAAGGTTTAGGGTTAGTGTTTTATTTAGGTTAAGAGTTAGGGTTAGGTTTATGGTTCAGTTTTGTTTTAGGGCTAAATTAGGGTTAGGGCTAGTTTTCCAATTAGTATTGCAGTTAGGGCTAGGGTTAGGGTGAGAGGATAGGCTTAAGGTTACGTTTTGAACCAGGTTGAGCGGTAAGGCAAAGGTTAGGGCTAAGTTTGGGCTAGGGATAGAGCTAGAGTGAGAGTTAGGGTTAGTCTTAGGGATAGGGATAGGGTTAGGTCTAGTGTTAGGCCTAAATTAGGGCTAGGATTAGTGCTAGGGTTTGTGTTATGTTTAGGCCTAGGTTTAGGGCTAGGATTAAGGTTAGCATTAGAGTTATGATAAGATATGATGTTACAACTATGTTTAGTGCTAGGCCAAGGGATAAAATTAGGGATATGGCTGGGGTTAAGATCAGGGTAAGAATTAAGGCTGGCCTCAGAACTAGGATAAGGGCTAGGGATAGGGCTATTGTCAGGTCTAGCATTAAGGTTAGGTAATGTTAGGGATAGGGCTATGGCTCAGTTTTGTTTTAAAACTAGGCCTAGGGTTAGGGCTAGTTTTATGATTAGCAATAGTGTTAGGGCTAATGGTAGGGTGAAGTTTAGGCTTAGATTTATTTTTATGATTAGATATAGGTTTAGTGCTATGACTAGGGTTAGGGCTAAGTTTAGGGCTAGTGTTAGGGTTATGGTAACAGATAGGGTTAGAACTAGAAATAGGGCTAGGTTCAGAGTTTGAATTAGTATTTGGGCTAAGGTTATGGATAAGTTTAGGCTTAGGGCTAAATTCGGGCTATGATTAGTGCTAGGGTTAGTGTTAGGGTTGGCTTAGTGTTAGGGTTAGTGTTAGTGTTAGTGTTAGGGTTAGGATTAGGTTTAGGGGTAGGGATAGGGTTATAGCTAGCTTTAGGGCTAGGGAAAGGGTTAGAATTAGGGTTAGGACTAAGGTTAGGGTTTGGGTTAGGATTAAGACTAGGTTTAGGGCAAGGCTGCAGGTTTGTGTTAGGGCTACAGCTAGGATTAGGGCTAGGGCTAATGTCTAGTCTAGGTTTAAGTTTAGTATTACTTTTAGTGTTAGGTTATGGCTATGTCTATGTTAAGGTTTAGGTATATGGTAAAGGTCAAGTTTAGAGCTAGCTGTATTATTAAGGTCAGGGTCTGGGTAGGGATTTGTTTAGGTTAAGATTTAGGGATAATGCTTGAATTAGTGGTGGGTTCGGGTTAGGGTTAGTGTAATTGATAAAATTAGGTTTATTGTTCCAGTTAAGTTTAGAGTAATGGATAGCTTTAGTGTTAATGATAGAGTTATCAATAAGCCTAGGGTTAGCATTTGGGTTAGGCATTTCTTTAGGGTAATGGATAGGGTTAGAGCTAAGGTTCTTGCTATGGTTAAGTTTAGGATTAGGGTTAGGGTGAGGATTAGGCCTAGGGTTAAATTTAGGGTTAGGTTTAGGGTAAGTATAGGCATTTGATGTAGGGATAGGGCTAGGGCGAGGGTTAGGTTTTGAGTCAAGGCTAATGTTAGATTTAGGGTTAGGGGTTATTTTTAAACTAAGGATTAGAGTTTGAGCTAGGTTTAGGGCTAGGGCGAGGGTTAGCATTAGGGTTAGATCTAAGGTGATGGTTAGGGTTATGATTAGGGCTAGGTTTAGGGCTAAGATAAGGGCTAGGTTTTGTGTGATGTTTACGGCTAATGTGAGGGCTTGGGTAATGTAAGAGCTAGGGATATGATTATGGCTAGTTTTAGGGTAAGGGTAATGGATAAGTCTAGTGTTAGGGTTAGGTTTTGGTTTAGGATAAGGTTTAGAGCTAGGGTTTCTATTAGATTATGGGTCATTGTGGGATTAGGGTTAGCTTTAGGATTAGACCAACAATTAGGACTTGCATTTGGTCTAGTGAGAGGTTTAGACTTTACGTTAGGTTAAGGGTTATTGTTAGGGCAAGTGCTAGGTTTTGTTTAGGGCTAGGGCTAGATTTATGACTCTATTTAAAATTAGGTTTGTTTAGTGCTACTATTACTGTTAGGTTTCGGTATAGGTTTACCATTAGAGATAGTGTTAGGGTTTGGTTAAGGGTTAGGGTCAGGTTAAATCAAGAATTAGTGTTAGTGTCAGAATAAGGGTCAGGTTTAGGGTTAGGGTTAGGTAAGGGTTAGGGTTAAATTTAAGTTAGGGTTAGGGTTATAGTTTGTTTAGGGTTTGTGTTAGGGTTAGGGTTAGGGTGTGGGTTAGTGTTAAGGTTACAGTTAGGGTTACGTTTAGGCTTGGTGATAGAATTTCGGTTAGGGTTGATTTAAAGTTAGTTGTAGGTTTATTGTTAGGATTAGGGTTAGGGTTACAGTTAGAATTAGGTTTAGATTTCAGATTAGTGTTTGGGTTAGTGTTAGACTTAGGTTGAGGTTTAGTGTTAGAGTTAGGGTTAGAGTAATTGTTAGGGTTAAGGTTACTTTTATGATGAGGTTTAGGGTTAGTGTTAGTGTTAGGATTACGGTTAATGAGAGTGTTAGGGTTAGGGTTAGGGTTAGGGTTAGTGATAGCGTTAGGTTTAGGTTTAGGGTTATCGTAAGGTTAGGTTTAGTGTTAGTGTTAGGGTTAGGGATAGTGTAAGGGTTAGGGATAGGTTTTGGATTAGTTTTAGGATTAGGGCTGGGGTTAGGGTTAGGGTTAGTGTTCATGTTAGGGTTAGGGATAGGGTTATGGTTAGTTTTAGTTTTAGGGTTAAGTTTGGGGTTATGGTTAGGTTTAAGTTTAGTGTAAGGGTTAGGGTTAGTGTTAGTGTTAGATTTAGGGTTAGGGTTAGTGTTCGTGTTAGTGTTAGGGATAGGGTTAGTGTTAGAGATAGGGTTAGGTTTAGGGTTAGATTTATTGTAAGTGTTAGAGTTAGGGTTAGGGAGAGTGTTAGGGTTAGTGGTACGGTTAGGGTTAGTCTTACTGTTACATGTAGAGTTAGGGTTAGTTTTAGGGTTCATTTTAGGCTTAGGGCTAGGGTTATGTTTAGGGTTAGTTTTAGGTTTATGATTAGTGTTAGGGTTCGGGTTAGGGTTAGTTTTAGAGTTCGGGTTAGGGTTAGGTTTAGTGTTAGTATTGTGTTTGTTTGAGGCATATGGTTTGTGTTAGGGTAAGGTTTAGGGTTAGGTTTTGTGTTAGGGTTAGGGATAGGGTAAGGGTTAGTGTTAGGGTTAGGATTAGGGGAAGAGTGAGGCTTAGGGTTAGGTTTAGGGTTAGTTTCAGGGTTACAGTTAGGTTAAGGGTTACAGTTAGAGTTAGTGTTAGGGTTAGTGTTAGTGTTAGGATTAGGGTTTAGGTTAGTGTAAGGTTTAGCATTAGGGTTTGGGTAGGGGTTATGATTAGGGTTATAGTTAGTTTTATGGTAAAGTTTAGGATTAGTGTTAGATTTAGGAGAGGTTTATGTTTAGGGTTAGGGATACGGTTCATGTTAGGGTAAAGGTTATGGTTTGTGTTTGCTTTAGGTTTCGGTTTAGGTTTAGGGTTAGGGTTAGGGATAAGTTTAGAGCAAAGGTTAGAGTTAATGTTAGGGTTATAGTTAGGGGTTATGTTAGTGTTAGGGTTATGGTTAGGGTTAGTGTTACAGTTAGATTTAGGGTTAAGGTTAGGTTTAGTGTTTGGGTTTAGATTTAGATTTAGGTTTAGTGTTTAAGATTAGGGTCATTGGTCATGTTATTTTCTGGGTTAGGGTTATGGTTATGGCTAGTGTTATGGTTAAAGTTAGGGTTAAGGTAAGGTTTAGTGCTTCAGTTAAGGTTAGAGTTAGGTTTAGGTTTAGCATTATGGTTAGGTTTAGTGTTCAGTTTCAATTTAGGGATAGGGTGAGGCTTAGGTTAGTTTCAGGGTTAGGTTTAGCTTTATGGTAGGTTTAGGGTTGGGGTTAGTGTTAGGGTTAGTTTACGGTTAGTATTTGGTTTAGGGTTTGTGTTTGGGTTAGGGTTAAGGTTAATGTTACAGTGAGGTTTAGTGTTAGAGTTTGGTCCAGGTTAGGGGTAGGGTTAGGGCTCGTGTTTGGGTTAGGGTTAGGGTTATTTTTAAGTTTAGGGTGAGGTTTAGAGTTAGGGTTAGTTTTAGTGTTAGTGTTAGGGTTATGGTTAGGGTTAGTGTTAGTGTTAGCTTTAGGTTTCGGGTTAGGGTTCGGTAAGGGTTAGGGATAGTGTTAGTGACATGGTTAGAGTTAGGTTAAGGGTTAGGTTTCGGTTTAGGTTTAGGGGTAGGGTTAGAGTTAGGGTTAGGGTTAGAGTTAAGGTTAGTGTTAGTGTTAGGCTTAGGGTTAGCGTTAGTATTAGTGTTTGGTTTAAGTTAAGTTTTATGGTTCGTGTTAGGGTTAGGGATAGTTTTAGGGTAAGTATTTTGGATAGTTTTATGGTAAGGCTTAGTGTTAAAATTAAATTTAGGGTTAGGGTATGGTTAGTGTTATGTTGCGGTTACGGTTTGGGTTAGTGTTAGGGATAATGTTTGGATTAGGTTTATTGTTATTTTAGGATTAGGGTTAGGTTTAGGGTTAGGGTAAAGGTTAGTGTTAGACTTAGGGTTGGGGATTGCGGTTAGGGTTAGGGTTAGGATTAAGATTAGTGTTAGGTTTAGGATTAGTGTTAGGGTTTGGGTTAGGGTTAGGGTTAGCTTTAGTGTTTGTGTTAGGTTTAGGTTTAGGGTTAGGGTTAGGATTAATGTTAGGAATAGGGTTAGGGTTTATTTGTGTTAGGGTTAGGGTTTGGGTTATGGTGAGGTTTAGGGTAAGATTTATGTGTCAGGGTTAGGGTTACAGTTAGAGTTAATGTTAGGGTTAGGATGGGAGTTAATGTTAGGGTTAGGGTTAGGGTAAGGAAGAGGCTTAGAGTTAGTGTTATATTAGGGTTAGGGTTAGGGTTAGGACTAGTTTTTGTGTAAGGGTTAGAGTTAATTTTAGGGTTAGTTTTAGGATTACTTTTAATGTTACTGTTTGGTTTAGCGTAGGTTTAGGGTGAGGTTTTGGGTTAGTGTTAGGGTTAGGGTTATCTTTAGGTTTAGGTTTATTGTTGGGGTTAGGGTTAGGGTAAGGGTTATGTTAAAGTTAGGATTTTCTGTAGGGTTTAAAGTTATGGTTAGGATTAGGATTACTGGAAGGGTTAGTGTTAAGATAGGGTTAGGGTTAGGGTTAAGTTTAGTGTTAGGGTTATTGTTAATTTTAGGGTTAGTGATGGGGTTTGGTTTAGGGATAATGTTAGTCTTAGAGTTAGGATGAGGGTTAGGGTTAGTGTTAGGCTTAGGGTTAGGATTTGTTTTAGGGTTATGGTTAGATTATATTTAGGGCTGTGGTTACAGTTAGGATTAGCATTAGGGTAAAGGTTAAGTTAGGCTTAGGGCAGAATTAAGATTAGTGTTAGGGATCGGGTGTTAGTTTGAGGTTTAATGTTAGGGATAAGTTTAGATTTAGGGTTAGGTTAGATTAGGTTTATGTTTAGGGATCGTGATAGGGTAAAGGTTAGGGTAAGTGGTAGTTTAGGTTTATGGTTAGGGTAACAAGGTTAGTGATAGGGTTAGGATTAGGGTTATACTTAGGTCTAGATTTAGTGTTAGGATTAGGGTTAGGTTTAGGGATAGCTTTAGGTTTAGTGTTAGGATTAGAGATATTTTTATGGTTAGGTTTACATTTAGGATTAGGGTTAGGGTTAAAGAAAAGATTAGTATTAATGTTGGGGTTTGTTTTAGGGTTAAGTTTAGGGTTTCTTTTAGGTTAGGGTTAGGGTTACAGTAGGGTATGTTTTAAAATTAGGTTTAGAATTTGTGTTAAGGTTAGGGTTAGGGTTACAGTTAGTGTAAAAATTTAGGGTTATGTTTAGGGTTACAGTTAGAGTTACTGTTAGTGTTAGTGTTAAGGTTGCAGTTAGTGTTAGGATTAGGTTTTAGGTTAGTGTAAGGTTTAGCATTAGAGTTTGTGTAGGGCTTAAATTTAGGGTTATAGTTATGGTTATGATAAGGTTAGGATTAGAGTTAGAGTTACGTTGAGGTTTAGGGTTAGTTTAGGCTTAGGGTTATGATTAGGGTTAGAGATAGTGTTAGGGTTAGGGTTAGGATTAGTTTTAGGGTTAGGAATAAGGTTAGGGTTTGGGTTAAATTAGGGTTATTGTTATGGTTATGGTTCGTGTTAGGGTAAGGGTTATGGTTTTTGTTAGTTTTAGATTTAGGGTTAGGGTTAGGGTTAGGGTTAGGGATAGGTTTAGAGCTAAGGTTATAGTTAGTGTTAGGGTTAGAGTTAGGGGTCTTGTTAGTATTAGGGTTATGGTTAGGGTTAGTGTTACGGTTAGAGTTAGGGTGAATGTTAGGTTTAGTGTTTGGGTTAGGGTTTGGGTTATTGTGAGGTTTAGGGTAAGTTTTATGGGTCAGGGTTAGTGTTACAGATAGATTTAGTGTTAGGATTAGGGTGAGAGTTAGTGTTAGTGTTAGGGTCAGGGTTAGGATTATGGTTAGGGTTAGTGTTGTGTTAGGGTTATCTTTGGTTTAGGTTTACGATTGGGGTTAGGGTTAGGGTAAGGGTTATGTTATAGTTAGGATTTTCATTAGGTTTTAGGGTTATGGTTAGGGTTAGGATTACTGTAAGGGTTAGTGTTAAGATAGGGTTAGGGTTAGGGTAAGTTTAGCGTTAAGGTTATTGTTAATTTTAGTGTTAGTGTTAGGGTTATTGTTAGTTTTAGAGTTAGGATGAGGGTTAGGGTTAGTGTTAGGGTTAGGGTTAGGATTTGTTTTAGGGTTACGGTTAGAATTATGTTTAGGGTTAAGGTTTTGTTTACGATTAGTTTTAGGGTTAGGATTAGGGTTAGGTTAGGCTTTGGGCAGAATTAAGATTAGTGTTAGGGTTCGGGTTAAGGTTAGATTTAGATTTAATGTTAGAGTTAGGTTTAGGTTTAGGATTAGATTAGTTTAGGGTTAGTTTTAAGGATGGTGCTAGGGTTAAAGTTAGAGTAAGTGGTAGCCTTAGGTTTATGGTTAGGGTAACAGTTAGGGTTAGTGTTAGTGTTATGGTTAGGGTTACACTTAGGTTCAGAGTTAGTGTTAGGATTAGGGTTAGGTTTAGGGATAGCTTTAGTTTTAGGGTTAGGATTAGAGATATTGTTATATTTAGGTTTAGGGTTACTATTAGAGATATTGTTATGGTTAGGTTTATGTTTAGGATTAGGGTTAGGGTTAAAGTAAGGATTAGTATTAGTTTTGTATTTTGTTTTAGGGTTAGGTTTAAGGTTTCTTTTAGGAATAGGTTTAGGGTTACTGTAGTGTATGTTTTAAAATTACATTTAGAATTCGTGGTTCAGTTAGGGTTAGGGTTACAGTTAGGGTAAAATTTAGGGTTAGGTTTAGGGTTACAGTTAGTGTTAGTGTTAAGGTTAGTGTTAGTGTTAAGATTAGGTTTTAGGTTAGTGTAAGTTGTAGCACTAGGTTTTGTGTAAGGGTTACGGTTAGGGTTATAGTTAGGGTTATGATAAAGGTTAGGATTAGTGTTAGAGTTAGGTTGAGGTTTATGTTTAGGTTAGGTTTAGGGTTAAGTTTAGGATTAGAGATAGTGTCATGGTTAGGGTTAGCGTTAGAATTAGCTTTAGGGTTAAAAATAAGTTCAGGGTTTTGGTTAAATTAGGGTTAGGGTTAGGGTTACGGTTCGTGTTAAGGTAAGGGTTATCGTTTGTGTTAGTTTTAGCTTTAGGTTTAGTATTAGGGTTAAGGTTATTGTTAGGGATATATTTAGGGCTAAGGTGGCAGGTAGTGTTAGAATTAGGGTAATGGGTCGTGCTAGTGTTAGGGTTATGGTTAGGGTTAGTGTTATGGTTAGAGTTAGGGTTAAGGTTAGGTTTAGTGTTTGGGTTAAGTTTAGAATTAGATTTAGGTTTAAAGTTAGTGTTAGGGTTAGGGTTAGGGTTATGGGGCGTGTTAGTGTTAGGGTTAGGGTTAGGGTTAGGGTCACGGTTAGGGTTACTGTTAAAATTAGGGTTAAGGTAAGGTTTAGTGCTTGGGTTAAGGTTAGAGTTAGGTTTAGGGTTAGTGTTAGCGTTATGGTTGGGTTTTTGTTAGGTTTAAAATTAGGGTTAAGGTGACGCTTAGGTTAGTGTCAGGGTTAGGTTTAGATTTTTTGGTTGGGTTTAGGGTTAGTGTTAGTTTAAGGTTAGTATTTGGTTTAGGGTTTGTGTTAGGGTTAGGGTTAGGTTAATGTTACGGTGAGGTTTAGTGTTAGAGTTAGGTTCGGGTTAGGGGTAGGGTTAGATTTCCTGTTTGGGTTATGGTTAGGGTTATTGTAAAGATTAGGGTGAGGGTTAGAGTTATTGTTAGGTTTAGTGTTGGTGTTATGTTAGTGTTAGGGTTATGCTTAGGTTTTGTTTTAGTGTTAGGTTTAGGTTTAGGGTTAGGGTTTGGTAAGGGTTAGGGATAGTGTTAGTGACATGGTTACAGTTAGGTTAAGGTTTGGGTTTAGGGTTAGGTTTAGGGTTAGGCTTAGGGTTAAGGTTAGAGTTAGGGTTACGGTTAGAGTTAAGGTTAGTGTTAGTGTTAGTGTAATTGTTATGGTTAGGGTTAGTATTATTAGTATTATTAAACCTCAACATAAATCTAACCCTAATCCTAAACTTTATCATAACCCTAACTATAACCCTAACCATAACCAATACACAAACCCTAATGCTAATCCCTGCACTAACCTAAAACCTAATCCTAACACTAACCCTAACCCAAACACTAACACTAACACTAACTCTATTTGTAACCCTGACACTTACCCTAAAATTAACAACAACCCTAACACTAAACTTAACCCTAACCCTAACCCTATGTTAACACTAAACCTTACAGTAATCCTAAACCTAACCATAACCCTTTAGGTTTAGGGTTAGTGTTGGAGTTAGGGTTAGGGTAAGGGTTATATTAATGTTAGTATTCTATTTAGGGTTTATCGTTAGGGTAACAGTTAGGGTTAGTGATAGGGTTAAGGTTAGTGTTATACTTAGGTTTAGAGTTAGTGTTAGGATTAGGGTTAGGTTTAGGGATAGCTTTAGGTTTTGGTTTAGGATTAGAGATATTGTTATCGTTAGTTTAGGTTAAGGATTAGGGTTAGGGTTAAAGTAAGGATTAGTATTAGTTTTAAGTTTTGTTTTAGGGTTAAGTTTAGGGTTTCTTTTAGGGTTAGGGTTGGGGTTATGGAAGGGTATGTTTTAAAATTAGGTTAGGTTTAGGATTAGGCTTATTGTTAGAGTTAGATTTAGGAATAAGGTTAGGGTTAAAGTTAGTGTTAAGGTTAGGGTTAGGGTTAGGGTTAGTATTAGTGTTTGAGTTATGTTTAGTTTTATGGTTCGTGTTAGGGTTAGGGATAGTTTTACGGTTAGTATTATGGTTAGTTTTATGGTAAGGGTTAGTGATAAAATTAGGGTTTGTGTGAGGGTATGGTTAGTGTTAGGGTTGTGGTTACAGTTTGGGTTAGTGTTCAGGATAAATTTTGGATTAGGTTTAATGTTATTTTAGGATTAGGGTTAGGGTTTGATTAGAGTTAGGGTTGTGGTAAAAGTTAGGGTTAGAGTTACGGTTGGGGATAGGGTTGCTGTTAGGGTTAGGGTTAGGATTAGGATTAGTGTTAGGGTTAGTATTAGTGTTAGACTTTGGGTTATGGTTAGGTTGAGCTTAAGGGTTTGTGTTTGGTTTAGGTTTAGGTTTAGGGTTAGGGTTAGGATTAGTGTTAGGATTAGTGTTAGGGCTAGATTTGTGTTAGGGTTAGGGTTTGGATTATGGTGAGGTTCAGGGTAAGTTTTATGGGTCAGGGTTAGGGTTACAATTAGAGTGAGTGTTATATTTAGGGTTAGAGTTAGTGTTAGGATTAGGGTTAGGAATAAGTTTAGGGTTAGTGTTTTGTTAGGGTTAGGGTTAGGCTTAGGACTAGTTTTTGGGTAAGGGTTACAGTTAGTTTTAGGGTTAGTGTTAGGATTATGTTTAAAGTTAGTGTTTGGTATGGGGTTAGGTTTAGGGTGAGGTTTAGGTTAGTGTTAGGGTTAGGGTTATCTTTAGGTTTAGGGTTAGGTTTGGGGTTAGGGTTAGGGTAAGTGTTATGTTAAAGTTAGGATTTTCTTTAGGGTTTAGGTTTATGGTTAGGGTTAGGATTACTGCAAGGCTTAGTGCTAAGATAGGGTTAGGGTTAGGGTTAAGTTTAGTGTTAGGGTTGTTGTTAATTTTAGGGTTAGTGTTAGGGTTAGGGTTAGGGTTAGTGTTAGTGTTAGAGTTAGGATGAGGGTTAGGTTTAGTGTTAGGCTTAGGGTTCGGATTTGTGTTAGGGTTATGTTTAAGATTATGTTTAGGGTTACGGTTATAGTTAGGATTAGCATTAGGGTTAGGGTTAGGTTAGGCTTAGGGTAGAATTAAGATTAGTGTCAGGGTTAGGGTAAGGGTTAGGTTTATGTTTAATGTTAGGGATAGGTTTAGGATTAGGTTAGGGTTAGGGTTAGGTTTAGGGATCGTGTTAGGTTTAAGGTTATTGTGAGTGGTAGCCTTAGGTTTACTGTTAGGGTAACAGTTAGGGTTAGTGATAGGGATAGGGTTAGAGTTATACTTAGTTTTAGAGTTAGTGTTAGTATTAGGGTTAGGTTTAGGGATAGCTTGAGGTTTAGGGTTAGGATTAGAGATATTTTTATGTTTAGGTTTAGGGTTAGGATTAGAGATATTGTTAGGTTTAGGTTTAGGTTTAGAATTAGGGTTAGGCTTAAAGTAAGGATTAGTATTAGTCTTAGGGTTTGTTTTAGGTTTAAGTTTAGGGTTTCTTTTAGGGATTGGGTTAGGTTTACGGTAGGGTATGTTTTAAAATTAGGTTTAGAATTCGTGTTAGGTTTAGAATTCGTGTTAGGTTTAGGGTTACGGTTAGGGTAACATTTAGGGTTAGGTTTAGGGTTACGGTTAGAGTTAGTGTTAGTGTTTGGGTTAGGGTTAGTGTTAGGATTAGGGTTTAGGTTAGCACAAAGTTTAGCATTGGGGTTTGTGTAGGGGTTACTTTTAGGGTTATAGTTAGGGTTATGATAAAGGTTAGGATTAGGGTTAGAGTTGGGTTGAGGTTTAGGTTTAGGTTAGGCTTAGGGTTACGCTTAGTGTTAGAGATAGTGTTAGGGTTAGGGTTAGGATTAGCATAAGTGTTAGGAATAAGGTTAGGTTTTGGGTTAAATTAGGGTCATGTTTAGGGTTATGGTTTATGTTAGTTTTAGGTTTAGGTTTAGGTTTAGGGTTAGGGTTAGTGTTAGGGATAGGTTTAGAGCTAAGTTTAGAGTTAGTGTTAGGGTTAGAGTTAGGGGTCCTGTTAGTGTTAGAGTTATGGTTAGGGTTAGTATAATGGTTTGAGTTAGGGTTAAGGTTAGGTTTAGTGTTTGGGTTAAGTTTAGAGTTAGATTTAGGTTTAGTGTTAGGGTTAGGATTAGGGTTATGGGTCGTGTTAGTGTTAGGTTAGGGTTATGGTTAGGGTAAGTGTTATGGTTAGAGTTAGGGTTAAGGTAAGTTTTAGTGTTTGGTTCAAGGATAGAGTTAGGTTTAGGGTTAGTGTTATGGTTAAGATTAATGTTAGGTTTCGGATTAGGGTTAGGGTGAGGCTTAGGTTAGTTTCAGGGTTAGGCTTAGCTTTACGGTAGATTTAGAGTTGGGATTAGTGTTAGGGTTATTTAAAAGTTAGTATTTGGTTTAGGGTTTGTGTTAGGGTTAGGCTTAAGGTTAATGTGATGGTTAGGTTTAGTGTTAGAGTTAATTTCAAGTTAGGGGTAGTGTTAGGGTTCTTGTTTGGATTTGGGTTAGGGTTATTGTGAAGTTTAGGGTGAGGGTTAGAGTTAGGGTTAGGTTTAGTGTTAGTGTTAGGTTAGTGTTAGGGTTATGACATGGTTACAGTTAGGTTAAGGGTTAGGTTTAGCGTTAGGTTTAGGGTTAGGCTTAGGGTTAGTTTTAGAATTAGGGTTAGGTTTAGAGTTAAGGTTAGTGTTAGTGTTAGGGTTAGGTTTAGTATTAGTGTTTGGGTTTACTTTTATGGTTCGTGTTAGGGTTATGGATAGTTTCAGGGTTAGTATTATGGTTAGTTATATGGTAAAGGTTAGTGTTAAAATTAGGGTAAGTGTTTGGGTATGGTTAGTGTTAGGGTTGTGGTTACATTTTGGGTTAGTGTTAGGGATAAATTTTCGGTTAGGTTAGTGTTACCTTAGGATTAGTTTTAGGGTTTGGTTAGGGTTAGGGTTATGGTAAGGGTTAGGTTTAGAGTTAGGGTTGCTGATAGGTTTGAGGTTATGGTTAGGGTTAGGATAAGGATTGGTATTAGGGTTAGGATTAGTGTTAGGTTTTGGGTTATGGTTAGGGTTAGCTTTAGGGTTTGTGTTAGTTTTAGTTTTAGGTTTAGGGTTAGGATTAGTGTTAGGATTAGTGTTAGGGCTAGATTTATGTTAGGGTTAGGGTTTGGGTTATGGTGAAATTTAGGGTAAGTTTTATGGGTCAGAGTTAGGGTTACAATTAGAGTGAGTGTTATATTTAGGGTTATAATTAGTGTTAGGACTAGGAATAGGTTTAGGTTTAGTGTTTTGTTAGGGTTAGGGTTAGGCTTAGGACCATTTTTTGTGTAAGGTTGACAGTTTTAGGGTTAGTGTTAAGATTACGTTTAATGTTAGTGTGTGGTTTATGGTTAGGTATAGGGTGAGGTTTAGGGTTATTGTTAGGGTTAGGGTTATCTTTAGGTTTAGGGTTAGGGTTGGGGTTAGGGTTAGGGTGAGGGTTATTTTAAAGTTAGGATTGTCTTTAGGGTTTAGGGTTATGGTTAGGGTTAGGATTACTGTAAGTCTTACTTAGAATTAGGTTTAGAGTTAAGTTTAGTGTTAGGGTTGTTATTAATTTTAGGGTTAGTGTTAGGATTAGGGTTAGTGTTAGTGTTAGAGTTAAGATGAGGGTTAGGGTTAGTGTTAGGGTTAGGGTTAGGATATGTTTTAGGGTTACGTTTAGGATAATGTTTAGGGTTACAGTTATGGTTAGGATTAGCCTTAGGGTTAGTATTAGGTTAGGCTTAGGGTAGAATTAAGATTAGTGTCATGGTTTGGGTAAGGGTTAGGTTTAGGTTTAATGTTAGGTTTAGGTTTAAGTTTAGGGTGAGGTTATGGTTAGGGTTATTTTTAGGGATCGTGTTATGGTTAAGATTATTGTAAGTGGTAGCCTTAGGTTTATGGTTAGCGTAACAGTTAGGGTTAGTTTTAGGGTTACGGTTAGGGTTATTCTTAGGTTTAGAGTTAGTGTCAGGATTAGGGTTAGGTTTAGGAATAGTTTTAGGTTTAGGGTTTGGATTAGAGGTATTTTTATGGTTAGGTTTAGGGTTAGGATTAGATATAGTGTTATGGTTAGTTTTAGGTTTAGGATTAGGGTTAGGGTTATAGTAAGGATTAGTATTAGTGTTAGGGTTTGTTTTATGGTTAAGTTTAGGGTTTCTTTTAGGGTTAGGGTTAGGGTTATGGTAGGGTATGTTTAAAAATTAGGTTTAGAATTCGTGTTACGGTTAGGGTTAGGTTTAGGGTTACAGTTAGTGTTAGTGTTATTGTTAGTGTTAAGGTTATGGTTAGTGTCATGATTAGGGTTTAGGTTAGTGTAACGTTTAGCATTAGGGATTGTGTAGGGGTTATGGTTAGGCTTATAGTTAGGTTTATGATAAAGGTTAGGATTAGGGTTAGGGTTAGGTTGAGGTTTAGGGTTAGGTTAGGGTGAGGGTTAGGTTTAGGGTTAGAGATAGTGTTAGGGTTAGGGTTAGGATTAGCATTAGGGTTAGGATTAAGTTTAGGGTTTGGTTTAAATTAGGGTTAGGGTTAGGGTAACGGTTCGTTTTAGGGTAAGGGTTATGGTTTGTGTTACTTTTAGGTTTCGGTTTAGTTTTAGGTTTAAGTTTATTGTTAGGGATAGGTTTAGGTCTAAGGTTTGAGATAGTGTTAGGGTTAGAGTAAGGGGTCGTGCTAGTGTTAGGGTTAGGGTTAGGGTTATGGGTCATGTTAGTGTTAGGTTTAGGGTTATGGTTAGGTTTAGTGTTATGGTTAGAGTTAGGGTTAAGGTAAAGTTTAGTGCTTGGTTTAATGTTAGAGTTAGGTTTAGTGTTAGTGTTAGTGTTATTGGTTAGGGTTAGTGTTATGTTTTGACTTAGGGTTAGAATGATGCTTAGGTTAGTGTCAGGGTTAAGTTTAGCTTTAGGGTTAGTTTGAGGTTTGATGTTAGGGATAGGGTTAGGGTTAGTTTAAGGTTAGTATTTGGTTTAGGTTTTGTGTTAAGTTTAGGGTTAGGGTTAATGTTATGGTGTGGTTTAGTGTAAGATTTAGGTTCAGGTTAGGGGTAGGGTTAGGGTTCGTGTTTGGGTTATGGTTAGGGTTATTGTAAAGTTTAACATGAGGGTTAGAGTTACGGTTAGGTTTAGTGTTAGTGTTAGGTTAGTGTTAGGGTTATGGTTAGGTTTAGAGTTATTGTTAGATTTAGATTTAGGTTTAGGGTTCAGTAAGTGTTAGTGTTAGTGTTAGTGACATGGTTACCTTTAGGTTAAGGGTTATGTTTAGGGTTAGTTTTAGGGTTAGGCTTCGGGTTATGGTAAGAGTTAGGATTAGTGTTAGGGTTAAGATTAGTGTTTGGGTTAGGGTTAGTATTAGTGTTTGGGTTAAGTTTAGTTTTATGGTTCGTGTTAGGGTTAGGGATAGTTTTAGGGTTAGTATTATGGTTAGTCTTATGGCCAGTGTTAGTATTAAAATTAGTGTTAGGTTTAGGGTTAGGGTATGGTTAGGGTTGCGGTTACGGTTTGAGTTAGTGTTAGGGATAAATTTTGTGTTAGGATTAGTGTTACCTTAGGATTAAGGTTAGGGTTTGTTTAGGGTTAGGGTTATGGTAAGGTTTAGGGTTAGATTTAGGGATGGGATAGGATTGCAGTTATGGTTAGGGTTAGGATTAGGATTAGGGTTAGGGTTAGGATTAGTACTAGGGTTTGGGTTAGGATTAGGGTTGGCTTTAGGGTTTGTGTTAAATTTAAGTTTAGGGTTAACTTTAGGATTAGTGTTAAGATTTGTGTTAGGGTAATATTATGTTTTAGTTTTAGGGTTTGGGTTACGGTGAAGTTTAGGGTAAGTTTTATGGGTCAGTGTGTGGGTTACAGTTAGATTTAGTGTTCGATTTAGCATTAAATTTAGTGATATGTTTAGGGTTAGGGTTATGATTTGGGTTATGGTTAGTGTTATGTTAGGGTTAGGGTTAGAGTTAGGGTTAGTGCTAGTGTTAGGTTAGTGTTATGGTTTGGGTTATGGTTAGTGTTAGTGTAAAGGTTAGGTTTAGGATTTGGTTTATTGTTTTGGTTAGTATTATGGTTAGGTTTAGGATAGAGTTAGGTTTTGGGTTTGTGTTACAGTAAGGGTTAGGGTGAAAGTTAGGTTTAGGTTTAGATTTATGGTTAGGGTTAGTTTTAAGGTTAGGGTTGGGGTAATGTTAGCATTAGTGTTTGGGTTACAGTTATATTTAGGTTTAGGGATAGAGTTAGGGTTGGGTAAGGGTTAGGGTGATGGTTAGAGTTAGGTTTTGGGTAAGGATAAGGTTTAGGGTTATTTTTAGGCTTAGGGGTAAGGTTAGGGTTATGTTTAGGTAAGGGTTAGGTTTAGGGTTACTGTTACAGTTAGAATTAGGTTTAGGTTTAGCATTAGGGTTAGTGTTAAGGTTAGGGTAAGAGTTAGAGTGATGGTTAGGCTTAGGGTTAGGGTTGGTTTATTGTTACGGTTAGAATTAGAGTTACTCTTAGGATTAGGGTTAGTGTTAGGGTTAGCATTAAGGTTACTGTTAGGTTAAGGTTAGGTTTTAGGTTAGGATTCATGATAGGGTTAGTGTAGCAGTAAGGTTTAGTGTTAAGATGTGAGTTAGGGTTAGTGTTAGGTTTAGGTTTAGAGTTAGCTTTAGGGTTAGGTAAGGATTAGGTTTAGGTTTAGTTTAGGGTTAGGGTTATGGTTTGAATTAGGTTTTGTGTTAGGCTTAGGGTTACTTTAGGTTTACGTTACGGGTAGGGTTAGGGATAGGTTTAGTGTTAGGCTTATTGTTAGGGTTCAGGTTAGGTTTAGTGTTAGGTTTGGGGTAAGGTTTAGGGTTATTTTTAGGTTTAGAGTTAGTGATAGTTTTAGCGTTAGGGTTAGGGTTAGTGTTTGTGTAAGGTTTAGGGTTATTTTTAGGTTTAGAGTTAGTGATAGTTTTAGCATTAGGGTTAGGGTTAGTGTTTGGTTAGTCTTATGTTTAGCATTAGGGATAGGGTTAGAGATATGTTAGGAATAGGGTTAGGCTTTGGTTTAAAATTAGTGTTTGGGTTAGGGTTAGAGTTAGGTTTATGGTTAGTTTAAGGTTAGTTAGGTTAGGTTTACTTCTAGGGTGAGGTTTGGGGTTAGTTTTAGTGTTAGAATTATGGTTAGGATTAGAGTTAGGATTAGGGTTATTGTTATGGTTAGTGTAGGTTTAGGGTTAGGGTTAGGCTTAGTGTTAGAATTAAAGTAAGGGTTAGGATAAGGGTTAGTGTTTGTGTTAGGGTTATGGTTAGGGATAGGTTTAGGGTTAGGGTTACAGTATAGTTTAGGGTTTGGTTTGCATTCTGGGTTAGTTTAGGGTTAGGGTTAGTTTTAAGTTTAGGGTGAGGTTTGTGTTAGTGTTAGGGTTAGTGTTAGGGTAACGGTTATGATTAGGGTTAGGTTTAGGGTAAGGGTTAGGGTTAGTGTTAGGTAAAGTATTACTTTAGGGTTAGTTTTAGGGTTTGGTTTATGTTTACGTTTAGGATTAGTGTTATGGTTAGTGTTAGGTTTAGGGTTAGTGTTAGTGTTAGGGTTAGGGTTAGGTTTAGGTTTTGTGTTTTTGGTTAGTGTTAGGTTTAGTGTAAAGTTTAGTGTTAGGGTTAGGTTTATGTTTAGTGTTAGGGTTAAGGTTAGGGTTAGTTTTAGTATTAGGCTTCAGGTTAGGATTAGGTTTATTGTTAGGTTTAGGGTTAGTGTTAGGGTTAGGGTTTGGGTTATATTTATGGCTAGTTTTACAATTAGTTGTAGGTTTAAGGTTAGTGTTAGTGTTAAATTTCAGGTTATGGTTTTTAAGGCTTAGGCTTTGTATTAGGGTTAGGGTCAGTTTTAGTATAAGGTTTAGGGTTAGTTTTAAGGTTATTGTTTTTGTTAGGGTAAGGTTTAGGGTAAGTTTTAGGGTTGGTGTTAGGGTTAGGGTTAGTGTTAGGGTAAGTGTTAGGGTTAAGGTTAGGGATAGCGTTATTGTTAGGTTTAAACTTAGGGTTAGGTTTAGGTTTGTGGTTAGTGTTATTGTTAGTGTTTGTGTTAGCGTTAGGTTTAATGCTATTGTTAGGGTCAGGTTTAGAGTTAAGATTAACATAGGGTTAGGGTTCATGTTATGGTAACTGTTATTCTTAGGGATAGGGTTAGGGTTAGTGGCAGGTTTAGGATTAGTATTAGGGACAGGTTTAGTGTTAGTGTGAGTGTTAGGGTTACGGATAGTGTTAGTGTTAGGAATAGGGTCTAGGTTATGTTTAGTGTTAGGGTTAGAGTTAGATTTAAGGTTAGTGTTAGTGATAGGCTTAAGATTAGGGTTAGTTTTAGTGTTAGCGTTAGGGTTACGATTGGGAATACGTTTAGGTTTAGTTTTAGGGTAAGTGTTAGGTTTAGTTTTAGGTATAGTTTTACTGTTAGTGTTAGAGTTAGAGTTAGGATTAGTTTTAGAATTAGGTATCGTTTTAAGGTTAGTGTTAGGGTTAGTGTTATGTTTCAGTTTATGGTTTGTGTTAGGGTTATAGTCAGGGTTAGGGATTGTGTTAGGGTTAGGGTTAGAATTAGGTTTATGGTCAGGGTTATGATTAAGATTAGGGTTAATTAGTGTTAGGAATAGCGTGAGGGTTAATAATATTGTAAGTGTTATGTTTAGGGTTAAGGTAGGGTTAGTCTTTGTGGTAGGGTTAGGGTTGGGGTTAGGTTTATTGTTAGTATTAGATTTAGTGTCACTTTTCATTTTAGACATAGAATTAGGCTTAAGGTTAGTACTACAGTTAGGATTAGGTTTAGGTTAGGGTTAGGGATATGGTGTGTGTTACAATTTATGTTAGTGTTAGGGTTATGCTTATGTTTAGGTCTATGGTTATTGTTAGGGTTAGGAATAGGGTTACAGTTAGGGTTAGGATTAGTGTTTGATTTAGTGTTATGTTTAGTGTTAGGGTTCTCTTTATGGTTAAGTTTAGATTTAGTGTTATGCCTAGGGTTAGGGTTACGGTTAGTGTTTGGGTAAGGATTAGGGTTAGGTTCATGGTTTGCGTTATTGTTAAGCTTAGGGTTAGTGTTAGGGATAGGGTTAGATTTAGTGTTAGGGTTAGGGTTTTGTTTTGTGTTAGGGTTAGGGTTAGTTTTAGTGTTAGGGTTATTTTTAGAGTTACAATTAGGATAAGGGTTAGAGTTAAGTTTAGATTTAGGTTTAGGATTAGTTTTAGGGTAACGGGTGGTGTTAGTGTTAGTTTTAGGGTAGGGGTTTTGGTTAGGATTAGGGTTAGTGTTTGGGTTAGGGTTAGGTTTAGATTTATGGTTAGTGTTAGGGTTAGGTTAATGAGAGGGTTATGGTTGGGGTAAGTGTTAGGGTTAAGGTTATTGTTAAGGTTACTTTTACGTTTAGATTTACGGTTAGATTTATGTAATGTTTAGGGTTAATGTTAGTGTTTGTGTTAGTGTTACATTTAGGGTTGCAGTTAGTGTTAGGGTTAGGGTTAATGTTAGGGTTAGGGTTAGATTTAGGGTTAGTGTCAGGGTTAGGATTTGTGTTAGGAATAGGTTTACTGTAATCATTAGGGCTATGGTTAGGATTGAGGTTTGGGATAGGTTTAGTGTTAGTGTTAGTGTTTGTGTTACAGTTAGAGTTAGGGATAGTGTTAGGGTTAGAGTTAGGGTTAGTGTTAAGGTTACGTTTAGGGTTAGGGTTAGCTTTAATGTAAAAGTTAGGGTGAGGTTTCATGTTAGGGTTAGGTTTAGGGTTAGGGTTGGGGTTAGGGTTATTGTTAGGTTTAGGGTTAGTGTTAGTGTTAGGTTTAGGGTTAGGGTTAGGTAAGCGTTAGGATTAGGGTTAAGTTAGGTTCAGAATTATGATTTATGTTAGGGTTTGTGTTATGGTTAGGGTTAGATTTAGTGTTAGTGTTAGGATTATGGTTAATTTTAGGGTTAGAGTTAGGTTTAAGATTATTGTTAGGGTTAGGTTAGTGTTTGGTTTAGGGTTAGGGATTATGCTATGGTTAGTGTTAGTGTTATCATTAGGGTTAGAGTTAGTGTTAAGGTTAGTGTTAGGAATAGTGTTAAGGTTAGGGGCAAGTTTAGGGTTAATGTCAGGGTTAGGGTTAGTGTTAGTGTTAGTGTTAGGTTTCATGTTATGATTAGGGTTAGGTTTAGAGTTAGGTTAGTGTTAGTGATAGGGTTAGAGTTAGGGTTAATAGTTGGGATAGGGTTAGTGTTCAGTTTAGGGTTAGGGTTAGGTTGCTGATTAGGGTTAGGTTTAATATTAAGGTAAGTTTTAGTGTTAGGGTTAGGTTTTGGGTTAATATTAGGATTAGGGTTAGGGTTAGCCTTAAAGATAGGGTTAGGGTTGGCATTAGGTTTAGTGTTCAGGTTAGGGTTAGAGTTAGTCTCACTGTTCATGTTAGAGATAGGTTTAGGGTTAGGTTTAGGGCTATGATTAGGATTAGAGTTAGGTTATGTTCAGGATTATGAGGTATGTTACGGTTTATGTTAGGGTTAGGATTAGGCTTAGGTTTAGTGCTATGGTTAAGGTTAGGTTTAGCATAGTTTTATAGTTAGGGTTAGGGTTAGTGTTAGGTTTAGTGTTAGGTTTATTTTTTAGGGTCCTGTTTATGGTTAATTTTAGGTTTATTGTTAGGGCTAGGGTTACGTTTAAGGTTAGTATGAAGGTAAGGGTTAGGGTTAGATTTAGGTTTGGGGTTACTGTTAGGTTTAGGGTTACAGTTGGGTTAGGGTTATTTTAGTGTTAGGGTTAGGGATAGTTTTAGTATTAGGGTTAGGTTTAGGGTTAGTGTTACGGTTAGGGTTAGGGTTCGTTTTAGTTTTAGTGTTATGGATAGGTTTTGTCTTAAGTTTATGGTTAGGTTTAGAGTTTAAAGTTAGGATTAGGCTTAGAGTTATGTTTAGTGTTAGGTTTAGGGTTAGTATTAGCATTACAGTTAGGGTTATTGTTAGTTTTAGGGTTAGGGTTTTAGTTAGGGTTAGGATTAATCTTAGGGTTTGGGTTAGGTTTAGGTTTAGGGTTAGTGTTATATTTAGGGTTTATGAGAGGGTTATGTTTGGATTTAATGTTAGTGTTAGTGTTAGGATTAGGGTTAATGTTATGGTTAGGTAAGGGTTAGGGTTAAAGTTAGGGTTACTGTTAGGGTTAACTTTTGGGTTGGGGTTAGTGTTAGGGTTAGTGTTAGTATTAGGGTTAGGATTTGTGTTAGGGTTATGGTTAGGGGTAGTGTAATTGTTAGATTTACAATTAGGATTAGGGTTATGGTTAGTATTAGTGTTAGTTTTAAGTTTTGTGTTAGAGTTAGTGTTAGGGATAGTGTTACAGTGAGGGTTAGAGTTAATTTTAAGTTTAGGATTTAGGTTAGCTTTAGTGTTAGTGTTAAGGTGAGGTTTTGTATTAGGATTTTGGTTAGGGTTGGGTTTAGGGTTAATGTCAGGTTTAGTGTTAGGGTTAATGTTAGGTTTAGAGTTAGGGTTAGGTAAGGGTTAGGGTTCAGGTTATGTTGGGGTCAGGTTTATGGTTTAGGTTACGGTTTGTGTTAGGGTTAGGGTTAGAGTTAGTGTTAGTGTTAGGGTTAGGGAAGGGTTAGGAATAGTGTTAGTGTTAGTTTTAGTGTTAGGAATTGGGTTAGGTTTACAGTTAGTGTTAGGGTTAGGTTTAGGGTTAGGGTTAGTGGTATGGTTAGGGTTTGTGTTCGTGTTACGGTTAGGGTTAGGGTTAGTGTTAAGATTAGTGTTAAACTTAGGGTTAGGGTTAGGTTTATTGTTAAATTTAGAGTTAGGTTTAGGATTAACTTTCGGTTTATCATTAGGATTAGGGTAAGTTTTAATGTTAGGGATAGTGTTAGGGTTAGTGTTAGCTTTAGGGTTTTTTTAGGGTTAGGGTTAGCATTAGGGATAGGATAAGTGTTAAGTATAGAATTAGGATTATGGTTTAATTTAGTGTTACAATTAGGGTTAGGTTAGGTTTTTGGTGAGGTTTAGGGGTAATATTAGGTTTAGGTTTAAAGTTATGATTAGTGTTTGGGTTAGAGTTAGGGTTAAGTAAGGGATAGGGGTTGGGTTAGGTTAGGTTAAATATTATGGTTTGGATAAGGATTTATGTTAGTTTTAGGGTTAGAGTTAGTGTTAGTGTTAGGATTTGGGTTAGTGTTTAGTTTAGGCTTAATGTTAGGGTTAGGGTTATGGTTTTGATTAGGGTTAGGTTTAGTGGTAAGATTAGAGTTAGGGATCGTGTTAGGGTTAGGGTTAGATTTATCCTTAGAGTTAGTGTTAGGGTTAGGATTAGGATCATGGATACTGTTGAGGTTAGGATAGGTTTATGTTTAGGGTTATTGTCAGTGTTATGTTTAGGGTTATGGTTAGTGTTATGATTAGCGTAATTATTAGGATTAGTGTTAGTGTAAGGGTTAGGGTTAGAATTATGGTTAGGGTTAGGGTTGGTTTTAAAGTTACGTGTAGGGTTAGGATTAGTGTTAGGGTTAGTGCTATGGTTCGGTAAATGATTTGAATTAGGGTTAGGTTTAAGGTTAGTGTTATGGTTAGGACTAGAGTTAGAGTTAGGGTTAAAATTAGGTTTAGGGTTAGTATTCTGGTTTGTGTTAGGTATAGGGCTATGGTTATACTTAATGTAAGTTACAGGGTTAGGGTTGGGGTTATGGTTAGTGTTAGGGTTAGTGTTAGGGTTAGTGCTAGGGTTAGTGTTAGGTTTAGGTTTATGGTTAGGTTTAGGTAAGGTTTAGGGTTAGGGCTAAGGTTTTTGTTAGAGTTTTGGTTATGGTCAAGTTCAGTGTTATGGTTAGTGTTTGGGTTAGGGTTACCTTTATGGTTAGAATTAGTGTTAGAGTTAGTGTTAGGTTCAGTTTTAAGATTAGTTTTAGGGTTACGGGTAGAATTAGGGTTAGTGTTAGGTTCAGTTCTAGGGTTAGGTTTAGGTTATGGTTAGGGTTAAGATTAGGGTTAGTTTATGGGTTAGGGTTAGTGCTAGGTATAGGATTAGTGTTAGGGTTAAGGTTAGGGTTAGCGTAAGGTTAGGATTAGGGTTACAGTTATGGTTCATTTTATGTTTAGGGTTAGTGTTACTGTTAGGTTTAGGTTTAGGGTTAGGATTAGGGTTAGAGTTAGTGTTAGGGTTAGGGTTAGGTTTAGAATTAGTTTTTGGGTTAGGGTTATACTTAGTTTTAGGTTTAGTGTTAGGGTTATGGTTAGGTTTAGTGTTTGGTTTAGGGTTAAGATTAGGGTGAGGGTTTTTGTTAGGTTTAGTGTTAAATTTAGGGTTAGACTTAGGATTAGTTTTAGGGTTAGGGTTATGGTAAGTGTTAGGGTTAGTGTTATGGTTAATGTTAGATTTAGGATTAGAGTTCGTGTAGGAGTTAGGGTTAGGGTTCAGGTTAGTGTAACGTATAGTTTTAGGGTTAGGTTTAATGATAGGGTTAGGGTTTGGGTTAGTGTTAGATTTAATGTTAGGGTTGGTGTTATGGTTACAGTTAGGGTACGTGATAGGGTTACGGTTAGGGTTAGTCTTAGGGTTAGGATAAAACAGTGTTAGTTATATGGTTAGGGTTAGGGTTAAGGTAAGTGTTACGGTTAGTGTTAGGTTTAGGGTAAAGTTAGTGTTAGGGTTAGGATTAGTGATTGGTTTACGTTTAGGTTTAGGGTTATTTTTAGGTTAAGTTTAGAGTTAAGGCTAGGATTATGGTTAGAGTTAGGGTTTGTGTTACGGTGAGGGTTAGGGTTATGTATAGATTGAGGCTTAGGGTTAAATTTAGTGTAAGGATTAGGTTTAGGGTTAGGGTTAGGTTAAGGTTTAGGTTTAGGTTTAGGGTTATGGTTAGAATTAATGTTAGTGTAAAATTAGGGTTAGGGTTAGTGTTAGTTTTATGGTTATGGTTAGGCTTTGATATAGGGTTATGGTTAGGGTTATATTTAGGATTACAGTTATGGTTTGGATTAGGATTAGGGTTAGGGTTTCATTAGTGTAGGTTAGGGTTTGGGTTAGGGTTAAAATTAGTGTTAGTGTTATGGTTATGTTTAGGGTTCCTGTTAGATTTAGACTGAGGGTTAGTGTTAGGTTTAGTTTTAGGGTTTGGTTAGAGTTAGGGTTTGTGTTAGTGTTAGGGTTAAATTCAGGGTTATCATTAGTGTTTTGGTTGGGTTATACTTAGGTTTAGGCTTAGTGTTAGTGTTAGGGTTAGGATTAGTGTTAGGTTTAAGTTTAGGGCTAGGGTGAGTGTTAGGTTTAGGGTTATGGTTCAAGTTCTTGTTCCAAGTATAACTAGGTTTATTGTTAGGTTTAGGGTTAAATTAGGGTTAGGGTTAGTGTTAGGGTTAAAGTTAGGTTTTAGGGTTAGCTTTCATTGACAGTTAGGCTTAGTGGTATGGTTAGGTTTATGATTCGTGTTAGGGTTACGTTTATGGCTAGTTTTAGGGTTAGGTAAGGGTTAGCATTAGGGTTAGCTTAGGGTTAGGGTTATGGTTTGGGTTAGGGTTTGTGTTTGGGTTAGGATTAGGTTAGGGTTAGAGTTAGGCTTAAGATTATTGTTAGAGGGAGATTTAGGATTTGTGTTAGGGTTATGTTTAGGTTAGGGTTAGGTTTTTTGTTAGGGTTAGGGTTTTTTTAGGTTTAAATTTTTGGTTAAAATTATGGTTATGGTTAGGGATACGGTTAGTTTTAGTGTTAGGGTTAGGGTTAGGGATTAGTGTTTGTTTTAAGGATTGTGTTAATGTTAATATTAGGTTTATGGTAGGGTTAGTGATAGCTTTAGTGTTATGTTTAGTATTAGGGTTTGTGTCAGGGTTGTGGTTAGTGCTAGGATTAGGATTACGATTAGGATTCACTCTAGGTTAAGGCTTATGTTTAGGGTTAGTTTTAGAGTTAAGGTTAGAGTTAGGGTTTGTGTTAGTTTTTAGGGTTAGGTTCAGGGTTAGTGTTAAGGTTGGGTTGGAGTTAGGGTTAGTGTTAAGTTTAGCATTAGGGTTAGGTTTAGGTTTATTGTTAGGTTTAGACTTAGTGTTTGGGTTAGGGTTAATGTTAAATTTTGTGTTAGGGTTAGTTATGGGGTTAGGATTATGGTTATGGTTAGGGTTAGTGTGAGTGTTATGGTTAGGGTTAGTGTTATGTTTAGAGTTAAGGTCAGGGTTAGGGTTAATATAGGGTTAGTGTTAGTGTTATGTTTAGGTTTAGAGTTAGTGGTATGTTTAGCATTGGGGTTAGGTTTAGTTTTACTTTTAGGGTTATTGTTAGGATTAGGGTTAGTGTCAGGAATAGGGTTATGATTAGGGTTAGGTTTAGTGTTAGTATTAGGGCTTGAGTTTTCACTAAGTTTAAGGTTACAGTTAGGGTAATGATATTTTTAGGGTTAGGGTTCAGGTTAAGTTTAGGGTGATGGATAGGTTAGGTTTAATGATAGTTCTAGGGTCAGGCTGAGGATTAACATTAGGATTTGTGTTAGGGATTGGGTAATGGATAGGTTTAGAGCTAGGGTTAGGGCTAGGTTATGGTTAGAGTTAGGGCTAGGGGTAGGGTTAAGTTTAGGTTTAGTGCAAGGATTAAATTTAGGGTTATGTGTAGGGTAATGTTTGGGGCTAGGTTTATGGTTTGAGTTAGGGTTAAACTAGGGTTTGGTCTTGGATTAGGGCTATGTTTTTGGTTACATTAGGGCTCTTCTTAAGGATATGGTAATGCAAATACTAAGGTTACAATTAGGGCTAATTTTAGGGTTACATTTAAGTTTGAGTCTAGTTTAAGGATTAGGTTTAGGTTTAGGGTGATGTCTTTAACTAGGGTTAATGTTAGGGTCTGAGTCAGGGTCATGGTTCATTTTATGGTTAGGGATAGGACTCAAATTAGGGGTAGGCTTAGGGCTAGATATAGGGTTAAGATTTGGTTTAGGTTAAGGGTTGGGGTTAGTCCTATGGCTTGGTTTTGTTTTAGGACTAAAGCTAAAGTTAAGGGTAGTTTTATAATTAGTGTTAGTGTTATTGCTACTGATAGGGTGAATTTGGGCTTAGGAGTAGATTTAAAGTTTTGGTTAATTTTATTGTTAGGGCTATGACTAATGTTAGAACTAAGATTAGGGCTGGTGTTTTTGTTATGGTAAAGGATGTGTTAGAACTAGGAATAGGGCTATGGCAAAAGTTAGAGTTAGTCTTAAGGCTAGAGTTTGGGTAAGGGTAGGGATAAATTAGGGCTAGGAATAGGTCTAGGCTTAGTGTTAGGCTTAGGCCTAGGATTAGGGCTATGGTTATGGTTAGGTTTAGGGGGAAGGGCTGCCTGTTTGTTTTCCCCCT